>NC_045426.1:442512817-442815317 GCF_902635505.1 Sarcophilus harrisii
AAGAAGAGGTGAAGTTTAGCTTTATAAACGTAACCATTTTCTGGGTTTCCATTCAGGACCGATTCTTCTCCTCCCCTTCTCATCTGTACCCCCTCTCCCCTGCTCTTTACTTCTTAAAAAAAAAAAAAAAAGCCATGCAATACATCCAGCTGCTGGATTAAAATTACGACCCGAAGTCTATCCTCTTGTCTATCGCACAAATAGCAGCAAAAGGCACCAGCGACTCTAGGCACTCAGGCACCCCTGAGAGTCAACCCTACAGTCTTTATCCCCGCATCTCTAGCTCAATGAAGCTTCGGAAAGCAAATCCGCCTCCTAACGGACTCTTCCTACTGCCTGCTGTCCTCGGCAAAGCAAAGGGGAAACAAACACACTCTTCCCTCTTCAAGCTCCAGTTGCCCTATCCTTTACCTGCATATACTTCCACCACTCACTACCCTCCTCCCTTCTCAACACTACAAAACCCCCTTCCCCGCCCCCCGCTCCAAACTTCACATACCCCGGGGTCTCGGCCATCCCCACGGAATAAGCACCCATCGAGGACCCGGGGCGGGGGGGGGGGGGGGGGGGGGAGAGGAGGAGGTGTTAGGTGGGAGGACAGTGAAGAAGCTCATTGGGGTGGGGTGAGAGATAAGATGGGGTGAGAAAGAAATCTAGGCAAACCCCACAAACCTCCAAACTTTTGGAGTCTGATTTGGGAGAAAGGGTCATCCCGTGAAGGGGGATAAAGGGGGAGGAGAGTGTCAGGGGAGGTTTTTGGAGAGCGTTGACTTCTGACAGCCCCGGAGAGCTTCTGATCTGACAGCTTTCCAGCTCTACTAAAATGCATAAAGCTCAAAGTAAAAAAGGAAGGAGGCAACAAGAAAGAAATAAAGCCCTCTGTAAAACGTATAGTATCCACTACTTAATCCAAAAGTTAAAACAAAACAAACAACCAAAAAACCCACCCCTAAAAGAGGAGAAAATAAACCTTCCAATTCCCCTCCTTCCTAAAGCAGAGCAAGTCTTGTACTTAAAAAGGGTAAAAGAGACAGAAAGAGGGGAGGGGGGGCTAAGAAAAAGATACTTGGGATATGGGGATGTGTGTGAAGGAGGGAGGGAAGGAGGGAAGGAGAGAGGGAGGGAGAGAGAGAAAGAGAGAGAGAGAGAGAGAGAGAGAGAGAGAGAGAGAGAGAGAGAGAGAGGAAGAAGGGAGAGGGAGAGAGGGAGCGAAATATCAAAGATTGTGCAAGATCAGCCTGGAAAGATAATCGATACTCGACCTAAATTTAACACAAACTACTCAATAAAAGTTAAAGAAAAAACTTACTTTCCATTTCCCCTGCAGTTCCTATTCGATCTTCGCCTTTTTTTTTTGTTTTGCTTTATTTTACTTACAGCTGATCACATCCAAGTAAAACGAGAGGGTTCATTTAGAAAAAAAAAAAATAAAAAAATAAAAAAAATAATCCTCGAACTTTATTGGGTGAAAATAAAAATGCTGGAGCAAAAAGTGGGGGGCATGGAGCGGTCCTTGGGGGTCCAGGAGTAGTTAAAGCATGTGCCGACCGCGGTCTCGCTGTTTGGTTGTGAAGGGGTTGGGAAAAGGAGGAAAGGAAATGAAAATCCGATATGTCTTTATTCTGCTAATTATTATCGTTTTAGCCCTGTTTAAAAAAATGGCTGATTAAGTTGAGTGCGCATGTCTTTGTGTGTCTATTCCCGATATGCACTCTGGGAATGAGAGAGGAGAGAGAGGGAGAGGGGGAGAGAGGGAGAGAGAGAAAGAGAGAGAGTGGTGTAATTAGTGAGGTGATCAACATTCTCCAGACTGCAAATGACGCGCAGCCCCGGACTTAGAGGAGCTAAGACTGCTGTAGTGGCTTCTTTCAGGACTCGGAGGGGGTTGAATCGCAAGGCAGAGCAACCAGCCTGAAGAAGAGGGAGGCTGAGAAGGAACTCCATGGGTGCGAACATATACACGCGCACACACACACACACACATATACACACGCACAAACTTCATTAGTAACACACAGAAAGTGGATGGACTTGAGGAAAAAAACAAACAAATGGAAATAAAATAATCGTTGCTTTTTTTCAGTTATGCAAGAATTAAAAACAAATAAAATAATTATTGGACTAAAGAGTTGTTTACTATAAAGTTAAAGAAAAGCTTGAATCTGGAGACCCTGAATTAAGAATAAGCTAAAATAATAGGTTTAACATCTCATATGTTCCAACATATGCAGATATATGTAAATTTATGACATATATATTTGCATGCAGTTATACGCATGCATGTCATATAATGGATATTTTCGTCATAGGTTTGTATTCTATTTGTGCATGTACCTATAACTTTATTTTAAATTTCTGATTTTAAAGCTAAGTTGAAGAGATTACGCTAGGAATAAACTTCACAGTGAACCAGCTAAAAAAGAGAAAAGCAATTAAGTTCTATTTTGAATATTGTATTGTACAGACTTACATAAATCCAATAAAATGCCTTTAACAGAACGTTTAAAGTACATTTTTATACATATGCTTGTGAGTCTATAGAATTATCTTTCTTGAAGAAGATGGTGGTGAATTTAAAAACTCCACTACAGATCCCATTAGAATGAAATATACTCCAAGTATTTTCTTGTGTAAAATTTAAGGTGGCTGATTCTCATTTGAAAATCTAATTATCTTTTCTTAATACTACAGATGTGAATATGAGTGACACTTTCATTAAAAAATAATTAACTAAAAACTAGGAATAGACATACTTTTAAATGCCCCCCTACTGATGATTATAAAATGCCATCCTACTGATGATATATATGAAATAATTGTAAAATATATAACTATTCAAATAATATCTTAATATGCTGTAGAACACAAGTATGATCCATGTATCTAGTGTCTCAGAAATGGAAATTCTAGTGAATGTACACAAGAAACAAAACTCAAATAAAAGTTAAAATCAAGAGATAGTCACAATGTCAAGGAATCTGGGCAGGTGAACCATAACCTCTTTTGGAGATGACATGCCTTTGAAGTTCAGGATTCCTAAGATATGCGTCAAAACCCTGTCTTAGGCCTTAAGCACCAAATCCACCAAATACCAACAAAAAGGTTTATCACAAGCCCCTGGAAACACAGAAGATATAAACATGCATCTTTGTGGGCCTCAAACCTTCCATTCTATGAGAGCATTTTGCAAACTCTGGAACTGATGCCAATAGGAATTAAAAACACATCCAGAAATAATTGGAGAATAAAAAGAATCCCCCCCCCCCCTTCACCAAGGGTAGCAATAGGCCACAGTTAGAAATCTTTGATACTTAAAAAAGATTGTTAGGGTCAGAAAAAAAATATATTTTTGAAAGGAGGTGTAGAGTAAATAGAATAATTAATTTATGCCCCTTATTAAGAAAAAAATAAAGTTATTATTGAGGGAGCAAAATTTACCAATATATTGGAAACCAGGTCTTCTAAATCTTCACTGAAAGAAAACCATTGACTTATCCCAAAAACCCATTCCATTCCAAACTTTTGTCCAAAGAAAACCTCAGAGACTCTTAACACTTTTAGTTCTTAAGAGATACTTTGTTTACAACCTTATCTTAAGACAATAGTATATCATCAATATACAAAAGATTACTTAAGTATATAGGTTATCCCTAAAATGAAAATTGCTTACAACATATAACAAAAAGGGGACTAATATAGAACAAATATTTACATTATTACATTCCAGAGAATAAAACACTCCAATAAATATATACACTTCCATCTACACGAACATATATTCATATATATGTACATTCATATATACATGTCTGGAGCATTTAATGAAATTGAAGGAAAATTATGACGGGAATTTTCGAGTTCAAATTAGGGAGAAAGAGAACGAGGATTGTAAAGGAGAGAAGTAAAGTATCCTAGTTCAATTATAGAAAAATAATTTCCGGAGACTTCCGACTTCAGAATGCGTACGGTGAAGGAAACACCTGAGAACAATATGTCTATTTCAAATTCAGGTGAAGAGTGGCTTTTTTTTTTCTTTCGCTAGAATAGGAAAACGAAGACAATTTAGCTCTAAAGTTCTCTTCCCCAATATCATCAATAACATTAAATGTCATTAATGCCAAAACATAATATCAATCATTCTTTTGATTGTCAATTTTCCTTAATTTCTTGTTGGAAGAATAAAGCTTTTGTAGTTCTTGAATTACAACCCAGAGAACAAAGGGGAGGAGAGGGCAGGATTTGTGAGAAGAGAGTTCACATTTTCAGTCTTTTCTTTTGCTACTGTTCACTGTCTCTCCTAACGTTTTATATCTCTCTTTTCTCCTCTGTCTCCCCTTTCCTAAGAATAGTAGTTGGGTGATAGGAGATTGGGGGAAGGGGGTAGAGACTACGGGATGTTAACAGTTTCGAAGCAACACGGAGATCGCCACGTAGTAGGAAAATCGAAGAAGGTTAATTTCAAGAAGCAGCAGCAGGTTTGTGGGATGAGAAAAGAGTAGGAGCGTGGAACTGATAGGGGGGAAGGAAGAAGCTCAAGAGCTGTGAGCAGACCCTGCGGGCTATACTGCTGATGCAGGCGGGATCCCCAGCGGCTCGACCCGGCTGCAAGGCTTCCTCCCTTCCCCTCCCTCTCCCCCTTTCCTTGCACTGGGCTCAGGGAAAGACCCCAGCTGCTGCTCTCCGGTCTCTACGGACAACGCTTTCACCAACCTTTGCCTACCGTTTCCTTTCACCCTTCTTCCCTCCCCTCCCCCTCCCCCATCACCTCGGGTCATCCCTAAACTTCTCTCCACTTAGCGATCCTCTTTGGGATAAAAAAAGGAAGAAAGAAAGAAATTTCAAACCCTGCGATGCCACCACAAAGCTTTGATAGTTTTCATTTCAAAGTGAAACAGGCTGATCCTTCCCTCCCACACGACCTCCCCCACAACACTCACCTCCCTCCACCACCACCCCCTCCCATCCAACCCCCCAACAAACTCCTTCTGACCGGGTGAAAGATCGCGAAGTGGGGACAGCGAGGAGATCAGAGTGGTAGGTCTGAGGGTTGTGGTCCAAGAAGAAATTAACAGTAAGACCAATATAATTTCTATATCCAGACGCTTTCTGAAGCTTGTTTTATTTCCCAAATCTCCAATGCGGACACTCGGGGCATTAGAATAGGTATAATTATAGTCGTTCTCTCTCCCTCCCCCTATTCCCCACCCCCACCTCATCAATTCACTAATAAACGTTCCACTTCCCCATTCCCTACCTCCCATCCTCTCCCCGCCACTCCCAACCCAAGGGAAAGAGGGTCCCTGTCTTTTGACTGCACTCCCTAAGTCTATAGATGAGCTCAGTTTGAAACGAGGTATTACAAGATTTCAATGTTAGAAACCCTTTATCTGAGCAACAGACACTTTCAGATCCTCAACCCCCTCCTCCTTCCCGCTTTTTGTTGTGTCTTCTGCTCCCGGGGGCTATTTGACAAGGGCAGTGTATTAACTAACATTTTTGTTTAACTCAGCAACTTCTTTTCAAAACATACTTAAACCTGATAGCAATCTCTGTACCTCCCCCCCCCCTTTTTTTTCTTTTTTCTTTTTTGAGAAGTTGACATAGGAGAAGAGAGTATTCTAAAGGTATCATGTACTCACATCCAATACGCACATTAAGAAAATTCAGCACTAGTCAAAAAATTAAAAGTCTTATCTCAGTATAAGAAAAGTATATTTCTTCAAAAAGAACAAAAAACAAATATATTTAAAAGTCTCCCTAACATCCCGGTGGACGCTATTTAGTTTGCTAAGGTGCACCGATAGCCAAGTGATTTTGACAAAAATTAAGTTCAAAAGATAAAAGCATCTTGACAACATGTTTTGTATGTTAAATAGTTTGGCTCCTGATTGGCTCCCTCCCTTCAACTCTTCCTCAAATCTCCTCACTCCCACCTCCCTCTCCATCCCTTAGCTCTTTTCCCACAAAGACCAATGTCCAGACTTTTAAATGTATATTTCTATGTATATATAGATATATGCTATATATATAACAAAGAGCACGGTGAGGAGAGGCATTGGAGGGTGTGAAACCGTCCAGGTCTCAACCCGCTTCTGTCTTTTCTTTTGCAGTCCCCAAAGTCCCCTTTCAGTTCCTTCCTAGACCATATCTTTGGGATTAAATATCCTGAACCTAAACTTCTAGCCTTGGTTGGAAAGGCAAAAGTAGACTGTGGGAAAATGCTGTGGATTGGGGGTGGGGGGTATAGAGACGGAGATGAAGGAAAGCAGGAAAGAAAGGAGAGGGGGAGAGACAGAGAGAGAGAGAGAGAGAGAGAGAGACAGACAGACAGACAGACAGACAGACAGAGACAGAGAGACAGACAGAGAGACAAGAAACAGAGAAAGAGAAAGAGAAAGGGAGAGGGAAAAGAGGGAAGAATGAACGAAGTTAGACGCCCTCTGGCCTTTCAAAGGTCAGTTATTTGACAGTCCTCTGACCTTCCTAGCCTCTCAGCTACCATCCTGGTGTTTATAAACAAAATCAGTCAAGACTTAGCTCCAAACAATAGCAGTTCACTAACTTCACAGCCAGTTCAACAGCTCTTATGCAAATCAGGGAAAACAACCGATCTCCCTATCCACCCCCACCCCCACTCTCCTCAAAAACACACGGAGACATAGCACTCAGGCACACGCTGTCGTCTATTTTCAGCATGAGCATACAACTGGGATTTTACCTTGTGTCCAGGAAAGAGTCTTTGGAGAGAATGAAACTGATAAAAATAGGAAGGAAGGAAGGAAGGAAGGAAGGAAGGAAGGAAGGAAGGAAGGAAGGAAGGAAGGAAGGAAGGAAGGAAGGAAGGAAGGAAGGAAGGAGGAATTTCATTGTATAGATAAGTAAGTTGTTATTCTTAAACAAAATCTATCACCCTCCACTGAGAATAGAATCCTTATCCTTATTAGACAATAGTGTTAAACTCCTTCAGCTAGATAAGATGACCATAAAAGAAGAAAAAAAGTTATAGTCTTTCAAAGACCCAAGTTTCCAAAGCAAACCTGCAGAATTTATAGTTAAATAAAAGCCACTACCTCTGTTGCTACGTAAAACCTAAATATAAATTAGAAGCACCGATAAAAAACCTGCAGCAAACAAACAGCACATCTGATCTAACTTACAAAATGTATAATTAAAACCATCTTTAATTACAAAAAAAGCAGCAAGCAAAAAACTAAATGAATCAAAGCTTTTAGGGAAAAAAGCGTTGTAACCCAAAGTATAGAAATGATAGCTCTGCATTAAATCGTAACTGAAACTCTAGTTCAGGAATTGATTACACCAAGACCAAAGGGGGGAAAAGAGGGGAAAGAAAGAAAGAAAAGAAAAAAGTGGAAGGGGGGAAAGAGGTTAACTCTAATGATTTTCAAACTTCTGCCTTAAAATAACAATCGCTGAAAGCTTAAGAGAAAAAAAAAAAAGTTAAAGGAAACATATACCTCAAGAGCAAAAAGATCATCGCCTTTTCTTCTTTGTCTATCAGTCTCCAGTTAAAGCATATGGAAAATGTTTTCAAAATGCTTAGATTTGGCACATTGTCATTGCAAAGAGAGGAGTGCAGTGATGCTGTTATAGAAAATGGGAAATAAATTCAGGATTGGGTACTGCCTCCTTCAATGCGGATTTTTCTAAGTTTAATTTAATATTCTGCAATCACTGTAAGATCACTTATAATTTACCAGGTTTTAAAGGGCTTTGCTTAAATACTTTGAGGAGAAAGTGAAATTTAAAAAGATCCAGCCCTTGCTTGTTTTTGTGTTTATTCTGCTGTTTGAAGTGTTTTAAATTACAATTGAAAATAATAAAACGAGTGAAATGTTACCTTTCTTTAGGGAGAATACTGAAGGAAAGCATTAGCTTTATTAAAATCATTCTGAACGTAAAATCAAAAAGCACAAAATGGTTGTTTGTAAAACACTAAACCTTTAATCGATTTATTGGCATTCCGATCGATTAGATAAACGGAAATCTATAGCAAACATCAAAGCATTTAAAACATTTCTCTATCTCATTTATAAACAAAACTTTTCTTTTTAGCAGAAAAAAATGATTATCAAACGACTAACAGGAAATTCTTCAGATATCAAATTACGATAATAAAATTATTTCCACATGGAAAGGGTAATGACAATGATGATAGTAATTACAATAATGAATAATTCAGCAGCCCTTTGACATAGGGGGAAGAAGTTGGTTCAGAGGCAGCTTTTGAAGGGAATTACTTTAAAAATACTTTTATAAAAATCTACATATATTTTCGCATCCGTGTTTTAAAAAAAATGTAGGAGAGTAGTTTAGGTATGGCTGTTAGAGTTGTGCTGATTTCCCTGCGGGTATAACAGAGTCAACTTTCTTTACTAGCTTTCTTCAAGAAAATGAGTTGCTACTTATTAGCAAAAATAAATATGTAAATGAGAGCGACCACTGTCAGGTATACATTTGTGTCTGAACCTCAGGGTATCTGAAAACCTTTCCCTCCCCACCTATTGGTCTTACTGCACAAGATACCTTCCAAATTATCGGGGGTGGGGTATCCTCCCCAAGCTCCATTAGTAATCATATATCTGATCTTTTGTATGAAAATACAATTTATTTAGTGGGTAAAAACGCAATCCGAAGAAATGCAGCAATCAGAGTTTCTGACAGTCTGCCTGCATGAAGAGGAAGTGTTGCTGTAACGGGTATTATGTTTATTTGATAAAGAAAATCAATGAAAGTGGCTGTAAAGTAGTTAGTGAGGCGTGTGTTTGGGACTCGGATTGAATAGTGACTCCAGCAGGCTGGTCGATGAGCTCTCTCAGAGCTGTAGAAATCCTGCCTCACCCTCAGACCCAGCACTGACCGCAGCACCTTGTCTCGAGCTCTCTTCTTCATTCCTTCTGTCTCCTCCCTCTGTCTCTTTCACCTTCTTCCCTCCCACATACTTGTTCCTCCTTCACTCCCATTTACTTTATCCACTCTTTTAGTTTCTTCGCACACACCCCACTCCTCTACCCAGCACCCTATACTTTTCTCTCATTCCCCTTCTTGTTTTGGTTATTCTTTCTTTAACTAATACTTAGTTTGTTTGTTTGTTTGTTTGTTCCTTTTTCCGCCTTGCTTTGGAATCCCCGACTCTCCCTATACTTTCGTCTTCAGATTCTCTATATCCCTCTTGATTTATTTTTGCTGACAGTTTTTCTCCAGTCTGTTCTCACTTTCCCCTTCTGTTACCAATTTATTTGGAACTGGGGTCTTTTTAATTATCCGAACTAATCTGTCACTTTCTTCAGACATTCTAGACGAGCTTTCTACATCAGAATGCGTCCTTTTCCTCCTCCCTATTCTCTGCCTCCTCAAACTCCCATCCATCCCAAGGAATTCCGGAGCTTGGGAGATTTATCTTTATTCTTTTAAAAAATAACTTGCCCGTTTCTTCTCTGCTAAAGTTATTTTTTCTCGCTTCTTTTCCTAGTTTGCAATTTACATTTGGGACTCTGTATAGCCCCACAACTTCCTAATGTTCACCTCACTACCACTGGTGCTCTTACACAGCACAACTATTTCTTTCACTATGCTACTGTACAAAAGCATATCCTCTCCGCAGTCCCATCCCGAACGACTTGTTTTTTCTAAATTGAAGTTTCAGTCTCTAGCGCCTCTTGAAAAGTCAGGTAACTTAGTTGCCAATTTGGGGTGTGTGTGTGTGTTTACGCGCGCGCGCGTGTGTGTGTGTGTGTGTGTGTGTGTGTGTGTTGGAAATGGGGAAGGGGATGATGGGTGTTGTATTATTTGCTATGATTTATTTATTTTTCTCTACTGTCACTCTCCTCTTTCGTTCCACACCCTTCAGCACCAGCACTATTCCTCTTGACGATTTCTTGGGTGTGAACAACACTAACCCTGGAAGATTTCTGAGAAATGAACCTTGACCCGTCTGTGTTGGAATTTATCACTCCACTTTTCCTGCTAAACCACATCTAGCATTCACCCTCCCTTAAAAAAATTTTTTTTTTAATTTCCCCCTTTTTTTTTTTTTTCCTTTTACCCCTTCACACTACCTTCCCCTCCCGGCTGCCCTGGCTGTGTATAGTGCTTGATGCTGACTGCTAGCTGCCTTCCTCGTCCACCTCCCCTTCCTCCTCCTCGCTCTTGTTTCAGCTACTGCTACAGCTGAAACAGCTGTGGCTGCTGCTTCTTCCCGCTTTAATCCCAGACCCGCAGCTATTGGGCAGCTCCTCAGAGGCAAGAAGTCAACACCATGGCAACCCGACAAGCCTATCAAATCACCGGTGAGCCTGACAGAAGCAGCACAGGAGGCATGGATGGGGATGGGCTGTAGAGGCGGCCACCGCCACTGAGCTCAGGTACTCTAGAAGGGACAGTAGTTGTTGCCACACTTGCATCAGTCAACTCATCTTAACACCCGGTGTAGGCTCTTCAGAAAAGGAAAAGGAGTAAGACGGTGCTGAGAGTGGAACAGAAAAACGCACCAGATTTACACATAAGAGTTTATAAGGACAACTTCTGAACTCAAGTGATTTCTGTCCCACTGGCAAATGAAATCAAGTAATGACACTAGAATTGGAGTTAAGTAACTTGCACAGAAGCTAAACAAAAATGTTTTCCCCAATGCTGGTCCAGAATTAATTTGTCAATGGCATTTGTTGTTTGTGTGTGTGTTTTAAATTTTACATTCAAGAAAGGTTGAATGTGTTTTTGATATTATAACTTCTACTCTATCTGCTCCCATCTGATTTTGCAAAAGTGGCCCATCATTAGCTTTAGTCATGGAAATATAGACTCATAATCACATAACTTAAGATGGAAATGACCTCTATCTAAATGACTGATGTTCAGTATGATCTCCAGTATAGTAGCTTCACTGTAATATGTGTCCAAAGCAGTTACTTTCTGAATGAAGGAGATAGAAGAGACCATTTTTCCTCCTTCACAGAAATGATTCTACTTTGATTTTTTTTTTGTTCCTGAAGAAATATATGTAGAGAAAGAAATTAATTAAATTAACTAATTATTATTATTTTTTATTGCCACACCTGAGAACTGCAAGTTTATTGCTATGTAAAATATCAGAATGGTATTTTTTTTCTTTGTATTGAGAAGTAAAAACTAAATGGAGGCTCCAGTAAATGGGCCCCACATTATTTGATTTAATAAAAGATGTCTCCAAATTCTCATGCAACATGCTAATCCTTATAATGTTGATACAACCTCATTGAAAAACAAAGTAAATGTGCCTGAATTTTATAGATAGCTATTTAATAACAGATGTAGTTAGTCTTGTTCATGTTCTCTTCTTTCCCATTGAAATAACTACTACCCAGTATGACCTCTCTGCTGGAAAGAACAAGTATACCAGTTGTAAAGTTTCACAGTTATAACAGTTTTTAGTTAACAGTAAAAGTTAATCTATTAGGGAAATCATGAGTATTCTAAAACATGTACTTAAGAATATATGAATATATTTATGAAAGTTATTTTTAACATATCTTATGAGAAACATCCATTTTTAGATATAATAGGGTTATACTTAGCACATAAAAAGTAGTAGGAAATATGAAAACGTATATCTTTGATGACAAATTAAAAAAAAAAAGATATCCAAGTAATCAATACTCCAGCAGAGTCATATCTACATTATGAAATAGAATAATAAGAATCATTGATAAAGTAATAAATGTTAATAAACTACAATTTGAACCTTATTCCTTTACTTTAAACATATTTTCATTAGGAAAATATTTAAAATTTTACTTAAAATGTGATGAAAAATAAACTTAGAGACATTATCAAGAATTATAAAAAAAAAGAGAAAACATAAACCTTTGGATGTATGTTCTTCCCCTTCTCCCATGAAAATAATCTTGTGATATTATGATAAACTTTTGGATATATTTTCTTTACTTAGTCACCAGGTTAGTAACTATAACATCTGGCTGTCCAGTGTATCTATTACAAACATTTGGATATACTGAATTGAACTTTTGGTTGATTTAAAGTGTTAACCTGATGCTCACAGATTGACATTTAAAAATATGTTTTGCTAATTCAAATAACATTTGACATATATTGAATGTTTGCAGTGTAAAATCTAAGAAAACATAGTCCTATGTATTTAAATGAAAATGCAGAAATTTGCTATTATCTCCCAGGACACAAATCTATAAATCTAAAGTGTTTGGAGAAAGACATTGAAAGAATATATAGAAATCCTCTGAATAGATTGTAGCTTTAGAGAGTAAAAATGAACACAAGAAAGACATTAATATTTAATAAAACTATTATTTAATTTAATTTTCAGTCTCTCCCCCCTTTAAGTAGTTATATATAATGGAAAATCAAAAATATGTAAATACTTTAGTATTTAAAATATTTCTAATATCCACTTAAAATATAAAAAATATAGTACAATTGAAATTGCATTCATGTTATGTATTATTCCAATTTTTAAAATCCTGTGGAACACATTTTGTCCAAAAAAAGAAACTATAAATAACTAGAATTTCTAATACACAGAAATAATATTGATGATAATCTGTTTTCTTTACCTATCAACTTTTAAAGATTTTAAAAAATCATTTATGGGACCATAGAATAATTTATGGAAACTCTTTATTTCTATAGAAACCTTGTAGATATTATATCAAATATATAAATCTATAATTTGTGTCTAGCTTCCCCCCAAATATTTTCTCTATACATAATGGACTCATTTGATTTCTTTCCACATGTACAAGTTAGATTCCCATAAATGCAAATGCCCAACATGTACAGATATAACTATTTCCACAAATCTTTACATTTAAAGGTATGTATATCTATAATATTGTAGATAAACTGTTTCCTCTGTGGATACCATTGATAAAAGGGGTACTCCAATTTTTTGGTTAATGGAATTTAAATGAGGTTTATGCTAAATAAAAAAAAAATGTACCATGAGTTCCTTGCTCATTTGACAGAACAGACACTATGTTTATAGAGCTCATTCTTGACCTTACCTGAGTAAGTGCTTTAACTTACAGTAGGAGATGCACCTAGAGGGGTAATACATTGAGTTTAATAGGAAGACAGTTAATAACCTTTTTCTATCCTCGTGCACTATCAATCATGGCTGTCACCAGTCTGCTGAATCAAAGCAAAAGTGTTCTTCACAGATGACTGATTAGAAACGCAAAATCACAAGATCCATCTTCGTGGTCACTTTTATTATAGTCATTTTTAAACTGACAGCAACCTGCTCAGTTTCAGCAGACTGGGCATCACAAATAGTGTCACTCAGTGCAGCTAAGCATGAGAAGATGTTGGTTGGATTATACTTAAAAATAATTAGGCCCAAAGCCCTTTGAGGAGCAAAGAAAAAGGTTTCCCTGCTTTTTCTTGGCTTTGGCTCTGTCACCTTCTCTCTCTCCCCCGACCCCCCCCCCCAATCACTAGTAAGTAGCTTACTTTTTATGAGTAGTAGCCTTCATTTAACAGGGAGGCAACAGAACTATATATTTGCTTTTTATAGTTTTACTTTTTAAGAATTGTGAGATATGTACACCAACCTTAACAGTTTGCTGGCTTTTTTATTTCAATTTACATGGAAATTATTTTATTTATTCTCAATTTCATGTCAAGGAATAATATTGTTATTTCAAAAGAGATATTTTTGTTCAAAGCTTTTATTTTTAACTCTCAAACATTTAGAAATCTAAAATTTAAATGTTATTTTTCATACAATTGAAATCTTCAAAATAGAACCTCAATAACTTCTGAATGCAATGTTTATTATTATGTGAAAATCTTTGTATTCATCATTTAAAAATTGCAATATAGAGCACATAGCAGTACATGGTTCATTATTGTAGAAATTATGGTAGCTGTGTCCCCCCTTTTTTAAAATGGAGAAATGAGGGAAGCATAGAGGAGACTGAATTTAGTGACATAATTTTTCAGAATGTTGCTAGATTGGATTGCTAGAGATTGCAATGTTTTAAAAATATCTCTTAAAATAGTAAGAGTGAAATACTTATTTTAAGTAGTATAAATATAATTATATGTACATATAATTCAAAAGCTAGCATGTGATTAAATTAATGGATATATATTACCTGCAAAATAAAATTCAGTAGAAATGTAGTTTCAGCTAGTATTTTGAACTCTATTCTATGAGTACTATTTTTTAGTTTAAGTGTAATTATGTATATTCACAATAATGTATAGTTACTAATCCTGTCTATAATTTTGCATAAGAAAAATTGAAAGCAAATCCTCACATTTGTCATACACTTGTGCTGGGAAACTTGGTTATTCCCTCATTTAAAAAATCCACCTATAATTTTGTTTTAGTTTAAATTAAATTATTAACTTTTACTAAAATCAATGGTTTTACCCTACTATCTCTACTCCTTTACCTCATCCTAAACAAGTACAGAGACAGAGACAAGAGCCTGAAAGAAAAGAGATGGGGGCAAGACAGGTGAAAAATGGAAGAAGAAAGAGAACAAGTTAAAAAAGAGAGAGACAGAGACACAAATTGGCAATAGGGAATAAGAGGTTAATATATTTTATTCTGAGTATGAATTTTCCATTCATTAGTCCCAGTCATCTTTTTCTATCAATGTCTCTGTCTGTCCATCTGCCAATTGTTTTTCTTTTTTGCCTCCTCCCGCCCTACCCCGTCTCTGTTTGTCTGTCTGCCTCTTGTTTCTTCTTCCTCCTTTTTCTGTCTTTCTCCTTCCATACACTCTTAAAGTGTAACTTTACTATTCTTGAGATAACATTCTTATTTTGTCACATCCTGTAACATCAATCTATTCCATTCTCTATAGGAATATATGATTAAAAAGGCAATCATACAGGTATATATCATATTATCTGTATCAAAATAATTGTGGTTACAATAATTGTAAATAACTGGCTAAATTTATTATACTTGGATAATGATAACAATCTCAATGAATGCATCTTGCTTAATATACATTTCTTTCTAAGAACATGTATGAATTCTAAATAAAGGCATTATTAATTAAACCCCATTTAGGGATATTATATGAACGATTTTTTTTTTACAACTAATATAATATAATCCAGCTAAAATACAGCATTGTCATTTGTGAGAATCTACACATTAGTTGATATCTTAACATTTTCCTGTTTTCTTATGAAAATGTATATGCTAATATTGGCCAACAGATATCATAATACTAGTATTAAAATGAAATTTAGTAGGCATCAAAGAAAACTAAATTCATAAAGAAGCTGCAATTTTCAGTTTTTAATGCATTTTTTTTCTATTTGATGAACTAAAACAAGCAAAAAAATCTCTTCACCAAAACGCTTTAAATATCTTTGTAAATTAAGGAAAATAAACTAAATTAAATATATGTCCTATATTTTAATACAAGAATATATTATTTCTTAAAAAAATTATTTCTTATTTGAAGAGCCAGTCAATCTGATTATTAATAGAAATAATACACTTTTTTCCCTTATAACCTTTGGGATTTCAGGAAAGCATCCCCTCATTTACCTTATTATTTAAACAAAATAGGTCTTTTAAAGTAATAAATGCGTTTTATCAATACACTAAAAAAATTACCAAAACAGGTGGCCATATTTTAATTTGCCTCATAAGCATGGATTTTGAAATAGAATAATGGAAATAATCATCTAGATTTTTTTAAAATACAGGATTCATAGCAGCTTAAGGAAATAGCATATATATTCATTATTAGAAATACAACTACCAAACCCATCTTTTTTCCCTTAGGATTCATAAATAGCTTTAAAGAAAAACAATTGTCATCAAAGATTATATTCTTTAACAATGACAGTGTGAAACATTTTGGGTTTAACATTTAATGTATTTTGGCATAACATTTTATATTTATAGTTTTTATTTAATCTTAAAAGTTCATTTTCTTTTGCGTGGTGCTGTATGTGATTTTTTTTTTCAAAATTTTTAACACCTCTCTCTCTCTCTCTCTCTCTCTCTCTCTCTCTCTCTTTCTCCATATTTTCATGTGTATGTATAGGTATACAGTTTTTAGGAAAAATCAGGATGTAATTCATTTATGTATGTGTAAGCATACTTTTTACGTCATATTACAATATTATACAATAAATGAAATAAAAAGGGTTTCTTAATCAATACTATAATTTGAAAAGGAATTTAACATATAAATACTTACAAAGGAATAAAAAATATCAACAAAAACCTCTCAACTGATTAAGTTAAAACATATTGATGATTGAATAGTGTTGATGAATTTAGAATTTGGCACAGATGCAAGCAGGTGTGTTTGTGTGTGTGCGTGTGTGAGTGTGTAGCCAATGAGATGCCTAAATAATAAGCAGAAAAGGAGAGATAGTGAAAATATTACAAATTCCTAAACCATACCTGCCCTTATATATGCTGCCTTGAATATGCAGTTACTGTATTTCTCTTTTCTATCGATGTTTTTCTTTTGGTATCGGAACTGTTCTTTTCCGATATTATGGTAGCTGTGTCTTAGTGATGAAAAAACTGTTATATGAGTGTCAGATTGCAATAAATGTGTGAGAAGATGTATGAGCAAGGGTAGACTAGTCAATTTTCAATGTACCTCTCTAGCTGGAGTTCAAAATCCTACCTCCCATTCAGTGATCTTTAAAGGGAAAAGAAAGAAAAGCAAAGGTTGTTCAAAATTCACCCTTAGCATTTGGTAGTTAAAAAATGCATAAACCTTTTGAACAAATATTTTCTATAATTATTAATGCAATTTAGAATAGTTTCCAAAATAATGTCCAAAAGGATATTGAAATAAATTCTTTTCCTTATGTAAAATTGTCACTTTTAGAGAAATTGAATTTTATTTTCAAATGTAGATTATCCTCTCCTAAAGACTTCCCAAATTCAAAATTCTTATTCTCATCTTCCCTTAAGAAACATTTCCCCCATAAAAAAAATCAACCATACAAAATTGCTGGAGACAATATTGTTTAATTTTTTTAGTTCCCTTTCAATTAAATATTAAATTTTGTGAAAAAGAGGCAAATTAATTTTTTGGAAATTTTAAGTATTAAGTTTTAAGTTGATGTCTCTTTCTTTCTTACTTCATCTTCTTCTTTTAAACTTTTACTTTTACTTTAACCATATAAAGAAATAAAATACCACTGCATTTACATGTAAACTACTGAGATTACACAACTACCAAAGTATTTTAATGCATTACAATTCATTTTGAAATATTTGGACAGGCTTTAAAGAGTTGTTGCATTATTTCATCATTATTGCTGTTTGCTGTTTTGTCATAAAGCAAATTTGGATTTTTATTTGAATCTTCCCTCATTTCCCATGCTTAGATATTATATCATTATATAATGTGAGTAATATGAAAGAGGACAGTTCTAAAATGTAACTCCTCTTATTCTAACATTTCTATAATACAGAAAAGAAGGGATTTCCCTTATGTACCCTAAGCATCTCACTAATATCAGTATGAAAATATCTGATGTCACAAAATTTTTTATGTTTTTGATCTTTCCTCAAAGTTATTTTTAAAATCAACTAATCTTAGTCCTTATTTTCATCCCCCGCCAAAGCACTAAATTTTGCTCCTTTGTAAAATATGTCCTCATAGCATCTCTTAGTTTAATTCACTTTTAGCAAAAGAAACACCCAAGTTCAATCTAGAGACCTCCTTCCAACATAATTTAGCTAGACCTTTTCTTAGTAAAGGTTTTCTGGTTTTCATTTTCACTTCATATTCTCAAATAAAAGATCCTTTGTTGTCTACCATTTGATTGGACTTAATGAAAAACACTCCATTTTAACTTAACAGTATTTCCCTTTGAATTTATTATATTTAAGGACACTGTCAAAAATCAAGCATTTAATCTCAGGTTTTTTATACTTCAAAATATATTACTATCATATGGCTCAATGAGGTGATGTAAAAAAATGTAGTGAAAAGATTTCAAAAAGAAACAGCAAGCGAAAAACTAGCTTCATTTTAATATGAAACTAAATACTATGGCTAATGTGCAGATTGGGTATGGTAGTTGGCTTTAAAGACTAACATGTGACAGGGTGCCAACAGCTGAATTGTGCAGTATTGACTAAATGAGGTTCACTGATTTGTATTGAGGCTAATATCTTCTTTAAACAATTCCGTGTAAATTGTGCGTATAAAGTCATTGGAAGCTATTTCTCAGGACAGCCTCGCTGGCTAGCTACCTGCTGGAGTGAGGAAGATAATCAATAGAAAGAAATAAAGCTGAGCATGAGACTAGGAAGCTTCAGAGCAGTTAGTGCTGATAAAAGTAGATGATGTCAATATTTGGGAATAGCACAACTCTAGGATAATAGACAAAAGAGAAGTGCATATGTTGGAGAGTGTTCAAACAGAAGTAGAATTAACACCTAAGTGGCAGATGTTGCCCCAGGCTGCAAAAGACATTATTTATTCCAGGTATTGTTAAATTTCTACTGAAACTTGTTGGCATAGGAGAGCAGATTTTTTTTTAAAGTGTAATACATCCAACTTTTACAAAAAAAGCCTAAATATACATTTAAAAGATTTTTAGGAATTTGAGTTTACAAAGATGCTGATTAATAAAGGAGATGTTCTGTGGACACATACTTGATTATGTACTTGACTTTGTTAAACTGTATATCTCCTCACTGTGCTGAAATTATATTTATTAGCATCTCTAATAAAATTTAAAAATAATAGAAGAAAATGTAAAATGAAAATTAGTTAGTAAAATATCTGACTCAGAAATATATCTAAAGTTTCTTTGTATGTAAATCTGATTAAAATAATGTTTTACTGATATCCAATCAAATGTCCAATGGGGCTTAGTTTTAAAGTTATTACCCTTATTGGGAATGAAGTAATGATATAGTTTTGTTAATTTAATAGTGAAAATCCCTTTTCTTCTTGCTGTCAGGCAATGAAATTTTGTTCTTCTGTGCTGATCTTTCTGCTGATGTATTATGACATAGTCTGTCAACATGAACAGATATGTGAAAGGAGATTGGGTGACTGAGACATACAACCTGAATCTGGCTCTTCTTGAATTTTAAGTATGTTATCATGTTTAGCTACAGCAAGTAAGAATATGCTTACTTTAAAATGCTATTACTTTGATGTAATTTAAGCAAGAGAAAAAATAATAAACCTGGTGGACTACTGACAGGGTTCTAAAAGCTGACTGAATGAGGTAACTTGAAAGATATTCATGAAAATATTTTTTCAATATCGTATGTTAATAGTTCTATAAAATAAGCAGTTGCAAAGTGTAAAAATTTCTGTGTGAACAAGAGAAATCACAGTAAGTGTATTTGATTATTAAAAATAATTATTCCCCCCCAAAATTAAAAACTGCCACTATTGTTACATGCTTTCTTTGTCACAGATACTTGAATTGTTTAGTGTTAGATTTAGTGTTAGATCAGGCAAGTGATTGCTATGTCAGGTAAAAAGGTCAAGTTCTATACTTTTAATTTCAAATCTAAGAAAGTTTTTTTTTTTTTTTTTTTTTTTTTTTTTTTTTTTAAGAAAGGCACCTATACAGAGATAAGGTACCAATTTAACCTAATTTCTTCTATGGGAAATGCAAACAAAAAACAAAGGAGAAACAATATACTTTATGCTTTGAAAAATATTCAAGCAGCATTTGTTTAGGAAATTATTATTTAGTATACTGATAATGTTCATCAAAAGCAACAGATGGCAATTAAATGTATTTAATACATATAATTTATCCTGTATACCTTTGAAAGTCTAAATATAGTCTAAAATATAGATAAAAGATTGTTGACTCATATGTTCCAGCTTTCCATCTTAAATTTTGGAAAACTAAAATCCTATTTATTATGGAATTCTAAAGGAGGCTTCATTTCAAATAAAGTATGCATTTTGATTTAGAGACAGCAAAAAAAAATCTTTTAAGATCTATACTTCAACTAATTTGTTAATCTTGTGCCACTTTCAGCATTTGTCACACATATAGACCAGGAAATTGGCTCCATCTCATTCTAGCTCTGTGTTGAATTAAAAACCTCTACTGCAAAGAAGAGCATGATGTGGGGAAAGAATAAATTTAGTTCTTTCTTTAGTAATGCACATATATTTCCATATATTTCACATCCTAAGGGAGCCTATGAATGCATTCAATAAATACAAAACTATAAAGAATAATTCCAGAAAAAAGGGAAAGGGAATTCTTAGTTTCTGTATTTAATATATAATCTTAGTTTTGAGACAAAAAATTAAGTACTTCTTTGATTAGTTATCCATTAAAAAAAATCAAGAGTACTTCCAAGCATCAGGGGACAAAATAAAAAGCAATGATCCTTAGGTGAAACTTCTATTTTAGATAATATTAATAAGCTTATCCCAAAGCAAATGAAATTGGAAGTACAGTACTGTCCTTTCTTTAAAGATAGGTTTCTGCATTATGAGAACCTATATTTATATTCAGGTGATCAAGATCTATCTTGTTTACTAAAAAAAACTATAACTGTTAAACCATGAATGTGTGTTTATGCAATAGGATCAGCTAGACCCACCTTGTTTACTGAAGACAACAAAAAGAACAGTTTATGAATGAAGTACAGTACTAATGAGATAGTCTCTAAGCATGATTATTTGATGACCATTAAGAATTTGTTCAAATGAAATATTTTTCTCAGGTGAAAGAGATTACTAACTCATGCTATGAAGATAGACTTGCCATCTATATATTTCATTATACTTTAAAGTATTTGAATTTGACTGCATTCTGAGAAGACAGTGCAATGTGGGTAGATTTATGAGAGTCTGACGGAAACAGGACTAGGAAAGATTATGGCATACTTGTTTAGAAAAATTGTGAACTGAAGGTTCCTGATTTACACTGACATATATCTAGATGAAACTATAGTTTGCAAATTGCCTAGAGGAGCCATCTTTTATTAAGTGTTTGATGGGTACTGAAATGTACATATCTATTCTAAAACATATCAGGAATCCTTATATATTATATTTGCAAATGTGGTCTTCACAGTTTTAGATTAAAACAATCTTCTTACACTTGAGTTTGCTTTTTCAAATCAAACTTTAAAAAACTTCTTTTGTCCATTAAATGAAACAGTTCTGATAAGGAAATACATTTTGAATTTTTTTTATATCATTGGATGAAAAGATTTAATAACATTACAGAATTTTTAGAAATTTCATAATATATTCATATGATTAAGAAGTTCAATGCTCTTAAATGCTTTTGGAATTTTTCTCCCTACTTTAGAGATGAAGAAATAAAGTTAAGAAGGTTATCTACACAGATCTACTTCTATATATACAACTTAAAGGTCTCCTCCATTCCTTTTTATAAGTGGATTGATTCACAATGGGCTTCATTTGAAGGATATGGCTGATTCACCTCATCTTATTCAGGTTAGTGAAGGTCCTATATAGTTGTATTCAAGAATGAACAAGAGTCATTATTTCTATACACATCTCCTAAGACTAAGAATGAACTATATATATATTATCAGCAATTGTTTAGAATTCAGTCCAAGGCTGTTTGATTTGTGAAATGATTCTCAATCCTGTTTTTGTAAGACACGAGGGTCTCAATTTCCATTAAAAACTTTTAAAATATCTTCACTAGAAATTAAAGGTTATACTGAGTCTTCTAAGAAAATCTTTATAAAAGAGAAATAAAATTTTGTCCCTGGACAATTTTTCTTTTTAATCAGGAAAGGGGGATGTCAAAAATCAGCTAATAACAGGGTAATCACAAGTGCAAAAGCACTTTTATCATTTTCCTTCAAAATCTTCCATCTCTAGACCCAGATTCCCTAATGCTTTGCAATTTGCTATAAATGAGATGACACCCAGAGTACAATAAGGTTTCCTTTACTGCATAAATAGCTTCTTCCTCTGAAAAAACCAACACACTGGGAAAGTCTGAATAGTTATGCCTAGTTCTTAAATTATTAGTTACTAGTTCTGCATTATTGTTTTTCTCAATAAAATATTTTTCAATATTTTCTTCCTGTTTCAGAAAAGCCAGTGTGATTTAAAGCATAGGGTTGGCAAAAAAAAAAAAAAAATATCTGTGGGGAAGTTATCTTCCCTACAAAGAGAGGAACTTTTTTTTTTTTTAATAATAAAGGCACCTTATTATAAATTTTTTAGTGTTGGCTTGGAATCAGGAAGTTTTGGATTCAAATCCTGTCTTTGATACTTAGTTGCTCTGTTGTTTCCCTTATTATGTTATAAGCTCTTTTGACAAAGGCAGGACTGTCTTTGCAATCTTTTTGTATCCTTAGCATTTACTACAGGCGCCTGACAAAAAATAGGTGCTTAATAAACATTTATGATTAATTGAAATAACTTATTGGTCTCAGTTTCCTCATCTCTAAAACAGGATTATCAATACTGTACCTGAAGTACTTATCTCAGATAGTTTTTAATCTTAAAAGTGATTATATTTGTAAAATGCTTTGCAGATGTTAAATTTAATGTTAGTTATGATTTTGGACCCATATTTCTGGCTGCCTTAATGGATAAAATATTTTCTTTTACCTACACAAATAAAAACAAGCTTAACAGAATTATATTGAAAATCAGCAAGCTCAGTTCTTTGAGGTCCAGAACTTTTGTTTTTGTCTTTACATCCCCAGTACTTAGCACAATGCTTTAAGCATAGTGGTAATTACTGGATGTTTATGAAAAGAAAAATAAAAGAATGTTTTCTCTCTCATAATGATAATATTAACCACCAAATTTAGTTAATAAAGAGGTTTAAAGGAAAAAAAAAAAACTAAGACATTATTACAATTATGGAATCTCAGAGTTAAAGGCTTTCCCTAGACATTTTTTCACTTAAATTGATATCAAACCACAATCTTCCATCCTATATATGTTGAAAGTTAATTTTAAAAAGTTGTGTAAGAATTTACATTGAGGAGCAGTAATGAACTAAACCAGCTACGCCCAGAGAAAGAACTCTGGGTGATGACTAAAAAACATTACATTGAACTCCCATATATTTATGCCCACCTGCATTTTTGATTTCCTTCACAAGCTAATTGTACAATATTTCAGAGTCTGATTCTTTTTGTACAGCAAAATAACAGTTTGGTCATGTATACTTATTGTGTATCCAATTTATATTTTAATATATTTAACATCTACTGGTCATCCTGCCATCTGGGGGAGGGGGTGGGGGGGTAAGAGGTGAAAAATTGGAACAAGAGGTTTGACAATTGTTAATGCTATAAAGTTACCCATGCATATAACCTGTAAATAAAAGGCTATTAAATAAAAAAAAAAAGAATTTACATTGATAAAAACTTTGATCCATGCTCTCACAATATGACTGCTTCCTTCAACAAGATAGATAGTACAACACCCAGAGAACATTCAGGGTGCTTCTCTTATTCTATTAACCTACCTCTTTTCTGGTCATAGATTTTTAAAGTGACATTTCTTAATAATATTTCTTAATCACAATAAGTAGCATTTCTATAATACTATAAGGTTTGCAAAGCACTTTAAAGTTAATTCATTTGGTAGCCACAACAATCTTGCTTGAATGAAAGTTATCAATAGTTCTTCCTTCTTTGCCATATCATATCTCAGCTATTTATCTTAGTTTTGGATCATTTTCAAAATGTTAATCATGTCTCAAAAGTAATTTTTTAAAATGCTAACTACATAGAGCCAAGGACACACTTATGAGACACTTGCTTGACTAGAGACTTTTCAAGATTTTGTCCACTTTATTAAATGCTTTGATGAAATCTATCTATGGTATCTCTATAGCATTACATATTATATTAGTCTACAAAACCTGTCATAAAAAGAAATGCGATTATTTGATGTCACCTATTAATTTATGATGAAACCGTGCTGTCCAATATTGATCAACATTTCCCTTTCTAAATGCTCATATAACTATCATAATGTAATATACCATTCCCCAAAGGTTTTAAGGCAAATTCATGAACCTTTAATTTCCAAAATCTACCTTTTCCCCTTTAAAATAGGAAAACTCGAATTTCTTTCTTTTTAACATTTTTATTGATTTTTAAATATAATCTATACTTCCCAATATATCATTCCCTCTCCCCTCCTTCAAGGACTAAACTCTGATAAAGAATCATAAAAAAGGAGAAAAAAAACTATCATCAGAAGTAACCAACAAATAATCTAGTCCAACACTTGAGGTAGTGTTTCACATTCTTAGTACCTTACCTCTTCCAAGAAGGGAGAAAATTCTAAGATTTTTTTTTCCTTGGGAGCAAAATTTCAGTATGGTTCCACAGAATTCAATTTCTTTCTTTCTTTTGTTATTTCTATTTAAATTGTACTCATTGTGTGTACTGAGAAATTTTCTCTCCTTAGTTTCTAATGTTCTTCATGGTTTTTCCTTTCTTTTTCTCCCTCCCTCACCCCTTCCTTCCCCATCTTTCTTCCTCTCTTCTTCCTTCACTCTTTCTCTTCCTCCTCTCTCCCTCTCTTCCTCCCTTCCTCCCTCCCTTCCCACCTTCCCTCTTTTCCTCCTTCCTTCTTGCCTTCTCTTTCTGATCCCTCCCTCCTTTCTTCCTTCCTCTCTTTCTTCCCTCCCTTTCTCCTCTCTTTCTTCCCTCCCCTTCTTCTCTCTTTCTTCTCTCCTCCTTCCTCTTTCTTCCCTCCTTCCCTCCTTTCCTTTCCATCTAGTAATTATCACTTATCTGAGGCCATTTATGACTTTTCAAAGATACTGTCAAGGACTCAGTAATCACATGCCAATTCTTTCACCATATCTTCAGTTCAAGTTTATTAATGCTGCTAGGTAATTCTTTTATTATCTCCTGACATATTTAATTTTAACTCCTCATCAATTTTTGTCCTATGCTTCCCAGTTGTGAAAGTTTTCTCTTCAGAAGGAAAAAGTGAAATTAAACAAAAACTGTATACCACAGAATAACAAATTCGGCAAAGACCACTGTGGTCATTTGGTCTAGCCCACACATGAATAAGAATGTCCATCTGTCATCCTGTGATTGAATAAAAACTTTTAAGTCAGGAAGAAACTCAAAATATCCCAAAGGAACTCATTCCACTTTTGGATAGCTCTAATTGTTAGGGAGTTTTTCTTACATCAAGTGTATTTTGTTTTTTATCTTTTCAACCCTCTCCAACTTCCAAGTTTAGCACTCAAGAACTAAGCAGAAGAAATCTGTCATCTATCATGTTAGTTATTACTCTTCAAAATGATAATTATGACATCTATACCTATGTTTGTAGTTCTCTCTTCTTTTTTTCATCTGTGACTTTTGTTCTACTTCCAAAATATTGTAGCCTTTATCCTCCCTCTTCCCCCACTCCCCAGCATCAGCATCTTCCCTTTATTTTTAGCATTCATTGCTAACCTTAGCTTATTTCAACTTTCATGCTATGGACACTATTTTCACAGGACTGTGCCACTTACTTTTGTTCACGTTCCACCATCTATGATTACATCTATCTTTCATTTATAAAGACTAGAGTAGGCTAGATTTGTGATTTTAATAGTATCAGAAAGTTTTGGATGAGAAAACTCCTTTCTGGATATAGTTAGGTTGACAACTTCTCTGTGACTGATAGTCTTGAATGTTGCCTAGGAAAATGAAAGGTCAAATAACTTCCCCAGTGTCACACAACCAGTATGTGGACAAAACAGGATTGAAGACACATATTCCTAACACTAAGGCCAACTCTTTATCCACTATATTATGATGCTCTCCATCTGTGTCTTTTTTCTTAATCTTGGTTTGCCAATAAATGCATTCATAATAATCTCCACAGAAAGCTGCCCTTTTTGGTTCTCTTTAGAATCATTTGTTTTTGGTGTCAGTTGAATTCTGTTCTTAATAGGTTTCTATCTCTCCATCTATGACTGACATGAGTCAATTTCTTCAATTTATACCCTTCTAAGTAACATTGCTGCACCCAAGGATTTGTTAAATGTGTAGACATTTGGTATCTTCAAGTAATCATGAAAGGCAGACATATTAAAATTATCAACTGGTTGTTTTTTCTAAGATTCTTTATGTATTGTTGTTGATCCTGTTTATCATAAGAAAAATGCCTTTTAATGAAAAATAACAATTCATTGTTATTTTTCTTCTAATTAGGATTGCTTCACTAATTTACTTCATGGTGAAACAAGTTGGTTTTTATTATTGTCTTTTGCTTTTATACAAAGGCTTCTATGATAAATTATTTATATTATGTTCTCAGAAAAAAGATGCCATTTTTATAATAATTGGTAACAAACATCAATCTCATACCTTACTGAAGTTCCAATAGAAATGGTATTGATTCTTTCTTTGGTGGGCAAAATTAGCATTAATTTACATAGACACCATAATAAAAGCAGTGTCATATTTAATAGTAGTCATTCATCTTTCAAAAATTAAAAAGCATGTTCCTTTATAGGAAGTCTTGAAAATAGAACTTTGTAAGTGGTCCTGAAGTAAGGATATTTAAAATAGTGCCTTAATTTTGAATATTATAGCTAAATAGAGGGTCATTTTAGTCTTCATTTCTAACTCTTAAACTTTGATAACATGTTATTAAATAATATAACAATAAAATTATATATTAAGGATATTAAGTATATTAAAGATGGTCTGCAAGTAGAATTTAAAGGCAGGTTGAATTTCTCCTTCACATCTAATATGATCTTTAATTTTGATAGCCACAGGATACAGTTTATATTTATAATAACTAGCAATTATTCATTTGTCCCAGAATGCGTATGTTATGCATAACGGGACAATCTAATTTTCATAAACTTAAAAAAAGTTTTAAAATATGATTTACTTCTTTATTACTTTTAGCAATGCTACAACCTGAGTTGTTCTGGTTCACAACTGTACGAAGACTTCATGAGTTGTTTTGGTTGACAACTATATGAAGACTTCATGAATTATGAAATTGAAAACCAAACAATTAAGGTATTATAATTAAACACCTACAGCTATAGAGTTGGTGAGAATATAATATAAGGGCAAGATCTTTTCAAAACACCAAATATTCTTGATTTTGTCAAGGAGAGAACTGTTTTCACTGATGTAAATCTCAAACTATATAGACCTTTATAGATTATTTTATTAAGTCTTTCAGAATGAAAAGATCAGCAATCTGGGACTGATGATGATAAACCTCTGCAAACTCTAACTAGTATGGCTCTTAGAAAACAGACTTATGGTTAATCCTTAAAGACTTTCCAACTTTCTATTATCTGATTCAAAGTTCTTGCTATGAGCTAAGCCTCAGTTCCCAGAACAAACTCTAGTTCTCTGAGGAGGAATGGAACATTCCTTAAGTCTGCCTTCTAAGGATTCTATCCTTCCACAGGAATGAGTCACCAAGGGGAAGAACAGTGTTTATGTATCTTACAAGCAGGTGATACTAAAACTAGTGGTATTCAGTCATGTTACTGGGGATTTAAATTTAGGAAAGTGGAGTTCTTATTCTGGAAGTTGCTTTACAAGAATGGAAGGTGGAACCTTGAATACTTGTGTGAAGCCAGAATTCTTGATGCCTCAAAAGCATCTTCCTAGCTCAGTCTAGCATCAGTGGAGCCCAATGTGGAACAAATAGAAGTACCATGTGATCTGCTTGGCTTAGCCCAGCAGCAAATTGTCCTGTCCAGATGAGATATCATATGACTTAGTTGGAAAAAGCCAAGCTCAAAAGTGGAGCAACTCTCATTGAATTTTGTGAGGACTATCTGGAGAGATTAAAAAATACTAAAGCCTTCTAGTTCTAGAATTGTGAATTGTCTTAGCTATGTATGTCTCCTACCTTTGTGCTTTACTACTACTGTATTCCTAGAACCCTTGGAGTAGTAATTTAAACTATTTTTCTGGGGACCAACTGCTAGTGGCAAGATGAGTAAATTCCAAAACGTCATTACATTACTCCAAGTATTTCCATGAGACTGGGTAAGTTCTACTTCTTCTCCATAAGAAGGTACTTGCTTTGTGAAAACTGAGTCTTCATTGTCCTATTCTAAGCATGTGCTTTAGCCATTCTCTATTGCTTCAAGTCAAGGGTACTCCTCAGATAGCTAGAGCCCTGAAAGCTCTTTGCAACAATGCAAAGCAAAACAAAACAAAACAAAATAAAAATCACAACCACCAAGAAGAAAAACTCCCTCACTCTCTGGGAATACAAAAAACTCCCTCACTCTCTGGGAATACAATTTAGAGAACCTTTCTGGGACCATTTATATCACTCACTGCTCTTCCTTGATTGTCTTCTTTTCCCTAAAGAATGGATTGTCTTTGAGTTCTGAAATGACTATGCCCTAAGCATTTTCTTGGTTTCTGTGATTAAGGCTGCCATCTTCCAAAGCATATGTGATCTTCTTTTAGAGTCAAGGGAAAGAGGGACTCCAGAAAGAGTTGGCTGTGAATAAGTAAAAACTGGAATTATTGCTCAAAAGGAAACCCTTTTGAAATTTTCAGTAGTACTAGGAGAAGAAATAAAAAACTTTCTAGCATGAATTATTTCATATTATTCTCAATATTTTTTCTGAATTTTCCTGTATTTTAACATTTTATTTTTCACTTTCAGTGTATGTTTTAAGTTTTTTCTTAACATTTCATTCCCCTTCTCCACATGACTCTTTACTTCCATTAAGGATTAGTATAAATGCCACCTTCCAAAGAAACTTTTCTTGATTTTCTCTATTGTTAGCATCTCATTATTTTGGATTTGTTTTGTTTATCTATTCTTTTTACTAATTTGGAAACATGCTATGTTTCTCCAATAGAATATAAATCCTTTGAGGACAGCATCTGTTTTCCACTTTTATCATAGTGCCTACCATGTCTAGCACAGTGTTTAACATAGAGTATATGTTGAATATCTGTGTGCTGAATTGAATTATTGAATTTAGCACAATATGCTGTCTAATGGAATAACTTAAGTGATCCTTCTGTGTCATTATGAGACATCAAAAGGGGACTAACTAGAGGAAGACATTAAAAAGAAAAATAATTCCATTATAAAGATTCTTTGTAGTTTGGTTTCAACCTCTCTTCCTAGACTGATTACACATTAGTCCCCATCATGTACTCACCAAGTCAGCTTTTTTCTTGCTCAGAAACAATATTTTATTTTTCACTTCTATGCCTTTGCACATAACTTATATGGTCCACTTTATAGAATCTCTTAATATAAAATCAGATGCCACTTCTTCTTTTTCTTTTTCTTTTTTTTATTGCCAGAACCCATGCCAGGGTAATTTTTTACAACATTATCCCTTGCACTCACTTCTGTTCCGATTTTCCCCCTCTCTCCCTCCATTCCCTCCCCTGGATGGCAAGCAGCCCTATATATGTTGAATATGTCACAGTGTATCCTAGATACAATATATGTGTGCAGAACCAAACAGTTTTCTTGTTGCACAGGGAGAATTAAATTCAGAAGGTAAAAATATCCTGGGAAGAAAAATAAAAATGCAAACAGTACATTCGTTTCCCAGTGTTCTTTCTTTGCGTGTAGCTGCTTCTGTCCATCATCGATCAGTTGAAACTGAATTAGGTCTCTTTGTCAAAGAAATCCACTTCCATCAGAGTACATCTTCATACAGTATCGTTGCTGAAGTATATAATGATCCCTGGTTCTGTTCATTTCACTTAGCATCAGTTCATGTAAGTCTCTCCAAGCCTCTCTGTATTCATCCTGCTGGTCATTTCTTACAGAACAATAATATTTCATAACATCCATATACCACAATTTACCCAACAATTTTCCAATTGATGGGCATCCATTCATTTTCCAGTTTCTAGCCACTACAAACAGGGCTGCCACAAACATTTTGGCACATACAGGTCCCTTTCCCTTCTTTAGTATCTCCTTGGGGTATAAGCCCAGTAGTAGCACTGCTGAGTCAAAGAGTATGCACAGTTTGATAACTTTTTGGGCATAATTCCAGATTGCTTTCCAGAATGGTTGGATTTGTTCACAACTCCACCAACAATGCATCAGTGTCCCAGTTTTCCCGCATCCTCTCCAACATTCATCATTATTTTTCCCTGTCATCTTAGCCAATCTGACAGGTGTGTAGTGGTATCTCAGAGTTGTCTTAATTTGCATTTCTCTGATTAATAGTGATTTGGAACACTCTTTCATATGAGTGGTAATAGTTTTGATTTCATCGTCTGAAAATTGTCTGTTCATATCCTTTGACCATTTATCAATTGGAGAATGGCTTGATTTCTTATAAATTAGAGTCAATTCTCTATATATTTTGGAAATGAAATTGCCACCTCTTTTAAGGAATCTCTCTTAATTATCCCAGTTGCTACCCTTCTCCCCAATTACCCAATCATTGCATCTTTATATTGTATGTATTCTGGATGTACTTATCTGTGACTATATCCTCTTCCATTAGTAGAATTCAAGTTCCTTTGGGGCAAAGATTGATTTTGTATAGAAATCTCCAGTGCCTAGCAAAGTACTAGTTAGGAGAGAGATTTTTAAAAAATTGCTCAACAGTGGCTCAGCTGATGGATTAAAATGTTTATATATGATACAAACCAATAAAATTATAATAAACTTCAAAGATGTCCATTATTCATTTCCTAAAAATACATGCTCCACAATATAGCAAAAATCACACATAATCTTCCCCAGCAGAATATAAACCTTTTGAGGACAGAGTCTGTTCCGAGACTTGGGAGCATTGATTTATGAGAGCAGCAGCAAGATAGGAAGCCTGTCTCCCAAGTTTCCGGGTACAGAGACAGTGTAAGAAACCAGTCTCCTTGGTACATAGGCAGTGAGATAAGCACTGAAACTTGGAAAGATCTTTTTATCTTCATCCTCAGGATCCAAAAGGAGATGACAGAGTTCAAGACACAATTGACACTTTCTTTTTTCTTCCTTCTTTGTTTATGTCTCTTGAAACTTCTCATGCCACTTTTATTTCCTTGTGAGGTAGCTTCCAGCCTCTCTTCTGATTATCCTATAAATATTCTTATTATCATTGTCTGTTGTACTGACTTTTGGAAAGAATAAGATTTTCTCAAAACAGTGAAAAGCAAAACTATGGAGACAAACAGCTATTTTTTTTTTTTTCGAAGAGCACCAAATACATCAGAAAGGTGATGTCATGGCTTGCAAGTGAATTGGGTTTAAGTGAGGCAGGACTGTGCAGAGTCACAAGCCTCATTCTCTCCTTTGGAGTTTTCTGGGTCCAGGGGCAAGATATAGAAGTGAACTCCTAGACATGGCCCTGAATGCAATGAGAAACCTTGGTCTTTTTAAGCTAAAATCTTTCCAGGTCTCATTTCTTTTTTCTTTTTGACAAAACTGACAGACTAGAAACATTAAGTATATGGAAAATGGGGGAGGGTGAGGGTTAGTAGTATCCAAGATATGGTACCTCATTTCACTGGAAAGGCACCTGGATAAATCAATGAATAGAATATAGGACTTAGAATTAGGAAGACTTAGATTTGAATCTTTTCTCAAACATATATTAGTTGAAAAACCTGTACTTCCTATCTGTTTTAGTTTCCTCATTTGTGAAATGGGGATAATAACAGCACCTAACTCTTAAGATTGAAGTGATGATCAAGTGAAATAATATTTGATCAAGTGCTTTGTAAATCTTAAATGTTAACAATTTTTTTAAAAAGGTGGGCAGGATGGATTTAAATATAAAATTCTGAAATAGAATCAATAATCCATTATAATCTTAACTAAAAATGACAATTTAATAAATTTATATAAGATCTTAAATTTAGAGGCAAAAATGGACCTTAAATGTCATCTAGTTCAGATCCTTTATTTCACAGATGAGGATTGAGGTCAAGAGATGTATGTATGTTATCTGATTACACATGAGCAATAATGATAGATCCGAGATTTGAACCCTCATCTTCTTAACCTAAATCAAAGTTTCCTCTGGATCATGTTGCCTCTAGTGAATTGTTTTGTATCTAAGTTTTACATAATTAATCAAATGAGCACTTGCTGAGCTTCACTGAATTATGTGAGTCATCTTTTTGTAAGATGCTGGAATTTTTTCCTCCCAAGAAGTAGGCTGAGATCTTTACAGAAGGTCATCCTCCTCAAGGTTTTAGTCCTTTATTACTCAGAGAATCTGGGCATCTGGATCTCCCTATATTTCTCTGAAGACACTGTGAATTGTCTTTTCCTCCTGTTCTCAAAATATCTACAGTGGTTGCTTAGGAGATAGGGGGTAAGAATTACAAAGAGTTAATAGAAAGTTTCAGGAAGGGAATCCCTTTCCCAGAGACTAGATAGTAATGATTTTCCTATATTTAACAGCAGTTAACAATTCTTTAGCTTAACAAACTCCTCTTTATAAATACAAATATTTGGTGGTTGAATCAAGTGACTGGATATGATTATACAGCAATAGAAATGCCAAAAGAAAGAAAAGAATAATAAAATTCTCCCTCACCCTCTTCTTCTCTCTATCTCTCTGTCTCTCTGTATCTCTTTCTCTCTCTCTCTCTCTCTCTCTCTCTCTCTCTCTCTCTCTCTATATATATATATATATATATATATATACATATATGTACACACACACATATATATATGTATACATATATATGAACTTTATTGTGAAAAAAATTAATAAGTTCCTAGAGTAAAAAGAAAACAAGTAAATTTTATTACTATCCTTGTAAATTTAATATAAACTTTAAAAACAAACTAACATATTTGTGATTTCAAATTATAACTTGTAATATAGTCATATTTTTAAATTTTTATTTGTGTATTAGAATGTTTGTGTTTATTAATAATTATTAAATTCATATCAAAACTAAAAAATATGAAATGCAAATATCTCCAGGGAAGTATGAACCCAAGATTAATCATTATTATGGACCCAAACCCAATATTTCCTTGTAGATTAGTATTGAAGGATTCCAGGGCATGATTTATTCATGTAATGTTAGTGTAAAGTCTCTATCAACACTTAAATTTTTACATGGTCCTCATTTTCTAAATCTAGGCTATAGGCATTCCTGTCTACCAGATAGTGGAGGTTACTTGTTAGTTTAATGTATCAATTTGTAATTCCCCCAATTAGTTATCAACAATGAGTATAAGGACACAGGGTAAGCACGAGAAAACACTAGATATGAAAGCCAGAATTTATGTTAAAAGTAAGTGGATGAAATTAATTATTTAAATAGAATCATATGGTGTTAGTCAATTAGCATTTCTCAAGAACTTACTATTGTCAGACACTGGTAAGTACTGGAGATACAAATAAAGGCAAATTAAAGGAACAAAAACCAGTTCCTTATCAAGGATATCAAGGAGGGAGTGAACTCAAATATATAGGTAGCTGAATCTTAAGAAACCATATTGGTTCAGGTAGTCAACTGGTACTGGATGGTTTATTGATGTGTTAAGCTCTGGGGATGTAAAAGGGGAAAAAAGATAAAGACAAGAAAATAAAGCAGATATCAACCAAATGAACAAACAAATAACTAGCCCTTACTTTCAAATAGATCAGAATCCCATGGGGAAAAACAACATGTAAATAACCATGTAGTAATAGGATTTATGCATAATAAATTGGAGGGAAGGCATTTAGATTAAAGGGGATTATAAAAAGTTTCTTGCAGAAGATGAGACTTTAGCTGATACTTAAAGGAAGCAAGGAAATCCTGGAAGGGGAAGATTCAGAAGAGATAGTATTCCAGGCAGTAGAGAGTTAGTAAGAATGCTTAGAATGAGGACATGGAGTGTCTAATTCAAGGAACTGCAAGAAGCCTCAGTGTCAGTAGTTTGCAGTATACATGCAGGGGGAAAGGAACACACTGAAAAGACCAGGAAAGTAGGAAGGGGCCTGATTATAAAAGACTTTAAAAACCAAAAAAAGCATTTACATTTTATCTAGGAGGCAATAGAGAAGCAGTGCAGGATATAGAGGGAGTGGAGTGTTATGAAAGATTGATTCAATGGCTTTGTGAAAGATGATTTGGAATTTGGATAGATTTAAGACAGTAAGATTAAACAGCAACCTGTTACAATAGCCCAGGTACAAAGTAGGGAAGGTCTGGCACAGGGTGGTCACAGCATCTAAGGAGAAGAAGAAGGCATATATGAGGGATGTTATGAACATAAAATAGAAAAGATTTGACATCAAATTGGATTTGGTGGTTGAGAGAGGGAGGAATCATGGATGACTACTAGATTGCGAGCCTGGGTGACTGGAAGGATGATGGTAGCCGTAACTGTAATAAGTATGTTTAGAAAGGGAGAAGGTACGGGGGAAAAGACTGTGGTCTTGACATGTGGAGTTTAATATGTCCATAGAACATTCAATTATGAGATGTCTAATAAGCAGTTGGAGTTGCTATCCTGAGGATTAGTAAAGAGATAAGGCCTTGATAAGTAGCTTTGACAGTCATTGGCATAGAGAAGATAATAAAAACTATGGGAACTGATGAGATCACCAAGTGAAATAGGATAGAAGGAAAAGAGAAGAGACTCAGGACAGGATTTTGATAGAACTAAGTGATTAGCTGAGATGAAGGTCCAGCAAAGGAGACACAGAAAGATGTTCAAGCATGTAAAAAGAGAACCAGAGTAAAACAATATTATAAGAACCTAGATAAAAAGAGAGTGTTAAGAAGTGGGTGATTGACAATGTCAAATGCTGTGGAAAGGAAGTGCAGGCCTTCATTTTGGATCGACTTCTCAAGGAGTTTAGCCACTAGAAAAAAGGAAAGAGGTGGGATAATGGCTAATAAGAATGGCCAGTAAAGAATGGGGGGAAAGGAACGAAGGATGGGGAAGACATGGGTATGTTTGTATTTGATAGGGAAGCAATCAGGAGACAGGGAGAAACTGAAGAAGAGAGTAAGTATGAGAGAGGGGAAAATCTGCTAGAGAAGAAGGAATGGAATGGGATCACTTCCATATGTATAGGGATTTGCCTTGACAAAGAGAAGGTCCACATCTTCAGGGGAAATGGAGTGAAAGAGGAGATACTAATAAAAGGAATTTGAATGATTTGAGATGAGAAATGCAAGGAGAGATCTCTTCAGAAATAGCCTCAATTTTTTCAATCTTTGTTCTTGATTTTCTTCTAGCCTTCAGTCACCTTCTTTTTCTTGACATTGTTCTTTATCTAGTTTTTAAGATTGCCACTCTATCCTGCTTATACTCCTGGTTATCTGACTATTCTTTAGTATCCTTGGCGGATGCTCAACCAAGTCATACCACTTAGTTGGAGGTATCTTGCCGGACTCTGTGCTAGGCCTTTTCTCTTCTTCTTCTATACTTTATCACTTGGTGATCTTTTTTTTTTTTTTTTTTTAATAGCCTTTTATTTACAGGATATATACATGGGTAACTTTACAGCATTAACAATTGCCAAACCTCTTGTTCCAATTTTTCACCTCTTACCCCCCCACCCCCTCCCCTAAATGGCAGGATGACCAGTAGATGTTAAATATATTAAAATATAACTTAGATACACAATAAGTATACATGACCAAAACATTATTTTGCTGTACAAAAAGAATCAGACTCTGAAATATTGTACAATTAGCTTGTGAAGGAAATCAAAAATGCAGGTGTGCATAAATATAGGGATTGGGAATTCAATGTAATGGTTTTTAGTCATCTCCCAGAGTTCTTTTTCTGGGTATAGCTAGTTCAGTTCATTACTGCTCCATTAGAAATGATTTGGTTGATCTCGTTGCTGAGGATGGCCTGATCCATCAGTATCACTTGGTGATCTTAACAATCCCTATGGATCATCTCTCTGCTAATGATTCTCAAAATTTACTTGTCCTTCTCTAACCTCTATTGAGTCCTAATTTTGCATCTTCAACTGCTTTTTATAAATCTTGAATTGGAGGGAGAATAAATGTCTTAAACTCAATATGTGCAAACTAAACTTATCACCTTTCCCTTTAAGCTTTCCCCACCTCCAAACTTCCATAAAACCCACATCCTCTCAGTCCATCAGGCTCCCCAAATAGGCTTTATGCTCAACGTCTCACTATCTCTCACCTCCTATATACAATCTATTTCCAATGCCTGTTGATTTTACCTTTGCAAGGTATCTCCAACATGCTTCCTTCTCTCCTCTAACACTGTCATGATTCTGGTGCAGGTCCTCATAATATCAAGTTTGGACTGTTGCAATAGATTGCTAGTGAGTTTGCTTAGTCTAAGTCTTTCCCCACTCCAATCCATCCCTCTTGTAGCTGACAAAATTTAGGCTTGATGATGTTATATGCTCACTCAATAAACTCCAGTAATTCCCTATTATCTCCAGAATCAAATACAAAATCTTCTGTTTTCAGCATTCAAAGTTCTGTCTTGTTATACTCATTCTCTACTATGTACTCTATCTGCAACATCAGCTTTCTTTTTCCTGAACAAATAAGACATCTTATCTTTTACCTCCCTGTACCATCTCTGACACTTTTATGTATGATATACTCTTGGTCCTCATCTCTACCTCTTGATTTCCATAGCTTCCTTCAAATGTCAAAATAAAAACCCTTCTTTCTAATAGGAAGTCTTCCCTGATCCCCCTTTAATTCTATTACCTTTATGTTATTAATTATTTCTAATTTATCCTTTTTTTGTACATAATTATGGTTATGTTGACTCCCCCATTAGACTGTGATCTATTTGAAAGCAGGTACTCTTTTGCCTGCCTTTATATCCTCACTTCTTCTTACAAAATGGTGGGCACATTGTAGGTAATTAATAAATGTTTACTGAGTGACTAATACCCAATCAGTTACTGAATCTAACTATTTTCACCTTTACAATATTTCTTACACTGATTTCCTTCTCTCCATTCACATGGCCAACATCCTAGTTCTAAGCTCCAAATTCTTTTTTTTTTCGGTCTCTAATAGTTCTCCTTTCCAATCAATCCTCCACACAGCTGTCAAAGTGGTTTTCCTAAAGCATATCCTTTCACTTCCCTACTCACTAAACTCCAGGATCTCCCTCCATATTACCTATAAGATCAAATTTAATTTTTTCTCTTTGACATTTAAGGCACTTTAAAACATGGCCTCATTCAACCTTTATAGCCTTATTACATATTACTCCCTTACATGCGTGATGTGATCTAATCAAACTGATCATGCTATTCCTTATACATGAAAGTCCATTACCTACCTTCAGGCTTTTACATTGATTTTCCCCATGTCCGGAACAATCTACACACACACACACACACACACACACACACACACACATATACACACACTATAATCCAGAGCTTCTTTCTAAGCTTAATTCAAGCTGAAAAGATATATTAACCTTTTTAAATTCCCCAAATTACAAGTACCTCTTTAAGGGCCAATTTTTCTTGTATCAATTTTGTGACTATGTTGTAAATTGCAATTTATATACATGTTTCTCCTCTAGATAGAATGTAAGCTTTTTTAGGTTTTGCACAACCCCAGTTTGAGACCCAGTCTCTTTAGGGGCATTGTTGCTAGACTGCCTATATACCTGGCCTGGATTTTTGGCTTTTCAGAGCTCTGTGGCTTCTGCTCTAAGGTTAAATAAGAGATTCTACTCCTTTCACCTAGAGCAAAAGGACCAGAGGAAGTCCCCAAAGCCTTTACCCGGTACTAAATATTCTCACAATAAGCACACAAGTGAAGGAGTCACTTTCATTCTTAGTCAAGAATGCAGTAGAGGCTTTGGCCACTGCTTTTCTGAAATCTTTTTAGAAGACTTTTTTATACTTTTTTAGAAGACTTTTAAATACTGATGTTCTAGCTTCACCGCCAATGGAAAATGATTCCCCCAACTATTTTATAGATCAATCCTCCTGTCTCCTGGACACAGTCCTCCAGTGTCTTCCATATGGTGATCCCACCTTAGGTGGTATAGATATGTGCCACACTATTTATTACACATATTTGATATGTGTAATGTAGTTTACATATAAGGAAATCAGGGTTCAGAGATATTCAATGGGTTGTCCATGGTCATACAACCAGTAAAAGAGGTGAATTTTATGTTTCTAGGCCCATCATTCAAGTCACTCTGTAGCTGTCTATGAAGGAAACTGTAACAGCTACCTTTGATATTTTTATGAACTTGTGAACTGAACTGAAAATTGGTGAATACTGTTAAAATGGAACAGAGAGGTTTTTATTTTATTGAGTAATATACTTTGACACTATGAAAAGCCACATAATAGACTTTTTAATCTAGGAGGATATCACATCTGATTTAACTTTGGTTGCCAGTATAATCTGTTTCCAAAAATAAAGAAAAGATGGAATTTCTTATGTTACTAAAGAAAAAAATTGAAATATTTTGACTCTTTCTCAGATTGTACTTTTATTCAATACCAACATAACTAATTAAGCTACTTACAGATTCTAACCTAATCTCTGCATTTAGTGAAGATGAATAGATATTATTTCTGAAGCCTTTTTAAACAAAGGTCAATATTTTGTCTCTGAGATTAGCCTGCAGTCCTGGATGAATCTCTACCAGCAACATCATAGACTATAAAGAGTAATATTTTTAAATGGTAAAAGTTTAGTTTTATAGTTGTATCTGATATAATGAATCCCAATTAGCACTCACATGCAAATTTTAATATATTTTATGATAGAAAACAGAAATATATGAGAATTGAGAAGGTCAGGCATTTCACAACGATTTCCACATAAATAATGACTGCTTAAATGCAAAAATGATCACATTCCAAGTTATTTTAGTGACTCTGCCCCCAGACTGATACAGAAGAAAGAAGTAGGCCCTTTGTTTCAAGCCTGACAAATATTTTTCCCCTAGTTCCCTGAAATTTGATGTAAGTTGATCTCAGTGTAATGAAAAAATGTTTTACTTGTTGTGGGAAACAAGGCGTATGGTCACTTGACTCCTCTTGGCAACATTCCTGATATGAGGGGGTCACGGTCTATGTATCTAGGCACGGGCAGTACTCTCTTAGTAGTCAAACCAGACAGCCACAACCATATGAATTAGGAATCTATTTTAGGTACGGGATATTTCCAGCTGTTCCATTTGTTGAACTAATGATTATTCTCATATAAACAATGAAATTACCATAAGGGAAGAATTATATTGCTGTATTTAGCTAAAGCATATGTCCATAGTTTTAAAAGTTTCCTCCTCCATAAAGCCTCCCCTGATCTCTCATCTCAGCTGGAGGTGATTTATATACATTAAAGAGTTTAAAATTTAGTAGGAAAAGATGACAAATCCACAAATATATCTAATACAAATCAGAACACTGAAAATATAGGAGGAAAATGGAGGACTATAACATCAGAAGAGGGTAGGATTTACTTCCAGGTGTGAAAGCATCAAGGGAGGAGGTAATAGGTGAACTTGGTTTTAAAGGGAAGATAGTAGAGGTAACTGATGGATAGTAGATAGAATACTAGGTTCCAAGGCAATAATACTATATCTAGTATTATTTATTTACTAGTTATTTACTAATTAGTTATTTACTATTATTATTTACTAACTGTATGGTTCTGGGTTAGTCCATTAGGCTGTCCTAACTTCAGTAAATATAAAAGGGGATAATAGTACTTCTATCATGAGGTTGTTTTTTGACTCTTTGCTATTTTAACTCTTCTGCTATTAACTTGAGCTTTCCATTGCCTTTTTCCCTCTATTTTGGGGAGTCCAATGACTAGAATCCCTTTCATTTAAGCACTTGGCATCAGATTAGCTCTTACAAAAGGATAGTAATTTCAGAGATATAGTAAAAAAAATATATACAACTTTTACCACAATACTTCAGGGGCATAATCCTTCTCCCCACACACAAACTCTATAATATATGACTTTGTGGGTTGGGTAGAAGAATATTAAAGGAACTAATATTTGTAAAGAGCCTTACAAACTTTATATCATTATATAAATATTAGGTATTATAGCATATTAGTAGGTGGAAATCTGGGGACAGTTTTTCAGGGTCAGGGAATAGTCATATGAGAAAGATTATAGAGGTGCATAAACACAGGAAAGCATAAAACATAGGTGCATAAAAACAGGAAGCATGAGGAAGAGGGAGAAATAATTCATTTTTGGCTGAAATGTGGAGTAAATAAAAAGATAAAGATGGAAAAGTAAGTTGAAATAATTTTGTGGTAACCTTTTAATATTAGATTAAGGAGGTTACATATTATTTGGTAGGCAAATGAAGGAGCAGGAGGATGGAAGGGGACAAGTTTTTATTAATTATTTACTCTGCGCCAGACACTGTACTAAGCACTTTATGAATATTATCTCATCTGATAATAAACCATTGTATCTTATTTTGTAAAAACTGTGAAAGGTTATTGAGCAGTGGAATGACATGTTAATACTCATCTTTCAGGAAGACTAACCTGGTATTTATTTGGAAATTGAATTTAAAAAGAACTAGAGCAGAGAAAGAGCAAGGAATCAGGTAAATGATAATATATATTAGGGAAAACATCACCAAATGAAATAAAAGAAGTCAAATGAAATGAGAGGGAAAAATAAGAGGATCAAATAATACTTTATTCTTGAATTTGCCTTTGTGGTTATGAATATAATGCTGAATTAGAATAGGACTCCCATCTAATTTAATTTAAGCTAAATACTTTAAAAAGATAAACTATAAATACATTGTACTTTAAATGAGTGATCTAACATAGATAATCTCTAAGGACCAGTCTCTTATATAGGTTGTGTAGTGAAGTATGATGGTGGGCAATTCACTTAAATGCATTGAACCTTAACTCACAGTATTGTGCTTTATAATTATTAAAGAGTTATGTCAGTTTGAACTATGTTAATTAAATGTAAATCATTACTTCCCTCTAAAATACCAAGATTCTCTGATTTGAAGCCTAAGATTAGGAGGCAGAATCTAGGTTAGCTCTGCTCTTTATGACCTGTATGATTTTGCAAAAGTCACTCCACTGCTTTAGGTCTTATTTTCTTATGTAAAGAAGGGAATTAGAATAGAAGAGTAATCCCATTTAATGGTACATGATTTTAATACAGGTTGTACTTCATACTTTTCCTCCATTTTTAATTTGAAAATATACTTCTCTATATCGTAAATATCTCTTATGAAACCTTCAAAATTGTAATGACCTTAGGCCAACCTGGCCACATCTGCTCCCTCTTTTTGCATAATATTTTGAGTTTGCAAAGCTTTGAAAATCCATTATTTTATTTGATTCTCACAACAAGGTGAGTATTTTTGATTGTCCTCATTTTATAGATGAAGAAACTGATATTTAGAGATATTAAATGAAATGCTTAGGGGGTCATACAGTTATGACCTGTGCATCTGAAAAAGGATTTGTCTCCAAGTCTACTACTCTTTCTCATTACACCAAGCTGTCTGCCTTTAATCATCCCAAATTGACCTAGAAAAGTGGTTCCTATTCAATGGTTCACAAACTACTTTTCACTCTCCTTTCCCCATGATTGAAGTTTGTATTAGTACTTTAATGGTACCTTATAATTAGATAATTATAAATAATTTCTGAATTGCAAATCCAATAATCCTCTGTGACTACAAAATAATCTGAACATTTGAAACACTATAGTTTATTTTCTTGCAGCTATTCAAATCTGTCATGATCATTTATACAACAACTTTTGGGTTAATGAATTACATTTGATTTAATGAATTACATCAAACCTAGAACACTTCTGACTTGATGCAATCTGTTTTTGTAGTTCCTCACCCTGTTACCAAATTGTTTCCAAATCATTACAAAGATACAATTTTTGTTCATAAGCTTTTTAGCAGTGGATGGTCAGATATAAGTACATTTACATTCTGTACATTGTACTAGAGTGGTTTCTTGTTTGTTTTGTTTTTTAACTCTGTGATCATCTATCTATCATCTGTGCAAGCACATGATCAGCATGTTAAAAAAAAAGTTTTCATTCTTGCAGCACAAATGTCAAAGTATTTAAAAATTATGATTGCTGGGCAAACCATTGAAACCATCAGAGAACATCACAAATGTTCTATGGAAACAAATTTTAAAATGCCTCATCAAATTATCACTGCCATTTTCCTAGTTTGAGTTTATTCCCTACTTTTGTTGCCATTTTTCTTTCTATTCATCTGAGAAAAACTAATTGGCAATACTTCCTGGTCATTCAATAGAGCTTATGTGAGAGTATAACTGATGCATCAGTGGTAAGAAAAGAAAGGTATGTCTGAAGAGAGTCTTTCCTTTCAAAGGTTACTTTATATATTAACATTATTGAAAATGAAGCTATGAATACAATTGAACTTTAACTACATTCATCATTTAATACAAGTATTGTCATTTGTCAGTAGAAAATTTCCATCTCCCAACAGGAGAGCTTGTAAAGATTCTTTCACTATTTTCCACCTATTTTCATGTGAGCAATCATTTTTATTTTATTCTTGTAAATTAAAAACAACAATACAAACAACAAAGAGAAATAAATTCAATATGTAATCAATCTTGTCAGGTACTGAGACAAATTTTGCAAACTTTTGTTCAAATAAAAACGTGTCATCTGATATTAGGTTTATATGTGATTGCTATAATAAATTAAACATATTCCAACATCAAAATGTTATTTGCAAAATATTTGTAGCAGCCCTTTTTGTAGTGGTTAGGACATGGAAACTAAATGGATGTCCATCAGTTAGAGAAAGGCTAAATAAGTTATAATATATGAATGTTATGAAATATTATTGTTCTGTAAGAAACAATCAGCAAGATGATTTAAAAAAGGTCTGGAGAGACTTGCATGAGCTGATGTTAAGTGAAGTGAGTAGAACCCAGAGAACATTGTACATAGCAACAACAAAAATATGCAATGATCAATTCTGAATAATATGGTTCTTTTCAGCAATGAAGTGATTCAGGTCAATTCCAATAAATTTGTGATGAAGAGAGTCATCTGCATCTAGAAAGAGGTCTATGGAACCTGAATGTTGATCACAACATAGTATTTTCACCTTTTTTGTTGTTGCCTGTTTTTTGTTTTCTTTCTCATTTTCTCCTTTGTGATCTGATTTTTCTTGTGCAGCATTCTAATTGTGGACATATGTATAGAAAAAGTGAATATGTTTAGTGTATATTGGATTACTCAATGTCTAGGGGCGAGGGTGGGGGGAAGGAAGGGAGAAAAAATTTGGAACACAAAGTTTTGCAAGGGTGAATGTCGAAAACTATCTTTACATATGTTTTGCAAATAAAAAGCTATTATTAAAATGTCATTTGCATTTAACCAAATTGGTAAAATAAATTTAATATGAAGTCTTGTAGATAATAATAAGCAAATGAAATCTTGTTGAATTTTTTTTTTGTTTTCTATACAATGTCTTACATAAAATGTAAGTAATAATTTTATTATTAGTTTTATAATTTTACATTAGATTTTCATAACTTTAGGTAGAATAAATTTTTTTTTCATTTGGAGCTTTTTTGGTGCAAAATTATCACTAGTTATTGTAAATTCTCAATAAATATATCCAATACCATTATGAATAATTTGTTAAATTATCTGAGAATTCAAAGCATCTTATTATTGTTATATAAATGGGTTTATAGAATAAATTATAATTTTATTATAATAAAAAGGTGTGGAACCAATTATACTAGATAAATTCTGAGGTCTCTGCCAGTTCTCTGTCTATGATCTTATAATTTTTTAGGTTTCCCTTTTATATATATATATATATATATATACATATATGAATATATGTATATATATATGTATACACATAAATAAGTATTTGTATTTTGTATCTGTGTGTGTTTCTACATATATATTTGTGTATGAATACAACTATATATTTGTTACTTTGAAAATAAATTGAATAAAAGCACTATTTTTCATTTCTGCTTTTTACTATTTACCAATAATTAGCAACAGAGCAGTAAGAAAATGGTACAGTTACTAAGGTAAATTAATTAAAGTGGTAAGGTGATATTTCATTTTTAAAATATCAGAGAGAATTAACAAATGGTATAGATACAAATCATGTTTTTTTTTAAATTGTTGATTTATATTATCTTAATTTCTAAATAGCTAACTATTCCCCTTCAAGAACCATAATAAAAAATAATAAGAGAAAGAATTACAGAACAAAAGAGTGACAGAGAGGAAAAAAAAGGGAGAAGGAGAAGGATAGAGGGAGGCAGGAAGAGAGAAAGAAGGGAAGGAAAGAGGAAAGAAAGAAAGGAAGAAAAGAAGGAAAGAAAGGAAAAAAGAAAGGAAGGAAGAAAAGAGAGAGGGAACAAAATCAGTTCAGCAAAAATTGCCAACACTTCAATTGAATCTATAGTATATGCAAAGCACTATATTTAAAATTCACTATCTCTGAAAAGAAAGGAAAATCCAGATGACCATTATAATTAAATACTATTGAATTTCATTTCCTCTCTTTCCATTTACTTTATTGTAATCCTTGTGTATATTTTCATCTCTGTTCTGTTTGTTTCATTTTGTATAATATAGCTTTTTGTATTCCTCTACAGCTTTTATATTCATAGTTTCTTATGACATAGTAATATTACTATTTACATTTTACATTTGTGAATTAATATTTGTAAAAAGCAGAACCATGAATATTTTGGGATATATAGGATTTTCTGTTCTATCTTTGAAATTCCCTGGGTCAAAGATATGGGTCTTTTAGTACATTCTAAGCATAATTTCAAATTGCTTTCCAGAGCAATTGATCCAATTGACACTATGAGTGTGTTGATATGCTTAAATTTCCACAGTACATCCAACATTGACTATTATCATCTTTTGTTAATTTTGACAATTTGCAGAGTATGAAGTGACATCTCAAAGTTATTTTGAATTTTTTTCCTATTGATAGAGATCTGGAGGAATCTGTTCTATGGTTGTTTACAGTTTGCAGTGCTTCTTTTGAGAATACATAATAAATTGACATTTTGAAAATATATAAATTTTCCTCACTCTAGGCACAGAAAAAAAACACTAGGTGTAGATGTATCATATCTCATCTTGTTACATTAAATTCTTCTGTGCATTGATTTTGTTTGATACATACATTTTTAAAGAAATGATTAATTGATTAAAATTAGGCCCATGTTTTTCTGAACAAATTTGTTTTGTAATTTTTTGGACTGATATGATTAATGTAGTCTATAAAATAATCCAAATAGATTCTAAGTTTGGGCAAATAATTAATTTGAATACATATGTTTATTGCTATTTCAAAGCTTGAATTCAAGAACTTAAAAATAAGTAAATTCAAGATATTTCCATCTTTTTTTTCCTGTTTCATAGTGACTTTGTATTATTTTATTAACTACTAAATTGCTTTACAAAAAATTATAACAGCCTGAAAAATAATAGGTACTTAACATATACATGTTGACCAACTTTAACAAGTATAATTATCTTTTTCACCTTTGATTTGATTTTGGATTGGGTTAATGTAGAAAAATATAAATGTACTCAAACATTTGGAAAGGGCATGTATGGCTTGTCTGACTTGGGGGGAAAAAACCTCAAAACATCTGTTTTTATATGGTCACTGTTGGTAGTGGGGAATCTCTTCAAAGTAGTTCAAACATTTGGTTGAAAATGGACAAATATACAATCAAATATGTATATTTTTCAGTACCTGAATAGATAATATGATAGACATAATGTTGCCATGATAAACAGATTTTCCTATAGTGAATCTAAAACAACCCAGTATTTACCAAGCAGAGGGACACTCAGACCTGAGTGACTTTTAAGTTATATCTTCGATTTTTAAAGAACTTTGATGATTTTATTGATAATGAGTATGACACATAGGATTTCTTTCTGTCTTTTTTACACAAAGGTTTCAGCAAACTGATTTTCAGGGAAGAGGTGTGAGCTAAAAGAGAAGTGAAATAGTTGTTTGTTATTAAACAAACATGCTTTTTTATTGAATTAACATGTTTATGCATATTTGACACTCAGGTTTATTGATATGTTCTGCTTTTTCTAAGATGAATCCTGTGACAAATGACAGAATAAAGATTGCACGTCACTATCTCTGTTCTATCTATGTACTGCCACTGGGCAAAGATTTCTCATTTCATACATCATTTACAACTTCCTAAAGTAATTTTACACAGCTCATATCCTCAGAACCAGGCACAGCAATTATCTCTACCCATATATGCATGCACAGGCATACTGAATGTAAAGACTGCAATTCTACACAGGCTCCCAGAGTTCACAACTCTACATAAGAAAAGTAAGTAATAACTATTAAGTATCATCCAATTAAATAATTCTTTTCTTTTTTTAGTTCACCCAGAACTACAAGCTTCTAATGGTTATTTCAGAAGATTTGCTTTTGGAGAAGTCTTTGTAAGATATTGTTCTACTTATTTTGAACTTTCCCAGTAGTACTAGATGTATCAATTCTCTTTGATTATTGGTAAAGTAGATACTTGGCTTTGAAAGAGAGACCTAGGTTCAAATTTTACTTTTGGCACATTGTACAATATGTGTATCAGTCACTTAATATCTCATTGCTCTTAGCAACCTTTTAAGACTTTGAGTTGCATAGCAAATGCTGACTTGTTTTGTTAGAAAAAGTTCCTCAGTTGATGCTCACAATATGAATGAAATCCTAAATCCAATTCTATACTTATCCTTCTATCCATTCTTTCCATTTTTCTGGTTTCAAATGATAAAAACACTCAAAAATGCATTACTGAAGTAAGAAAAACCATTATACATGTATATATGTATTACACACACACACACACATATAAATATATTACATATATCTATTTTCTTTTGGGGAGGGGCTTTCTTAATCTTTATTACAAGGGTAGCTTATTGGATTGGGACAGGAAATAAATTATTAAAAATGAATGTTAACATATAATGAAAAGATTAATTTTTAAAATATTTCAAAAATGGAATTCTCATTAGTAAATTATGTCTTTGGTTTTTTAAAACTAGTATAAGGAATTCCAAATTTTTTTCCCTCTGAACTTTCCCTTTTATCTTCCTTGATTCGCAAATTATTGTGGAAATATATCATTGTACTCAATGCTATTACCATTTTATAATATCTACAATATATAGTATCATAGCATAAATCACATGTGATATATAGAGCACATATATAATATATAGTTTATATAGCATTCAAATAGTATATATGGCATGCATACATATATTATACACACACATATAGCATATGTATATAGTACATAGGATATATATATGTAGTACATATAAATAATTGTAGTATAGTATATATATAGCATATGTATGCACTACAGAGTATAACATATATACTAATATTATATAAAATATGTAAAATGCATAGTATATGTTATATATATTACAACATAATAATAACATTGAGTAGAATGGTATGTTTCTACTATGATTTGGGAATCAGGAAAGATAAAGGAGAAAGGAATAGATAAATTCTAACTTTAGAATCCTTTGTACTAGTTAAAAAAAACCCCAAAGACTCAAATTGATAATGAGAAGTCCATCTTTGAAAGCTTTTTAAAAATTGATTTTTTAAAATTTTACATCACATTAATTTCTGATTAGATCCCTTCCTGACCCAACCTAGCTCAACAAACCATCCTTTATAATAAAGATTAAGAAAGTCAACAATTAACAATGTCACAAAACCAACACATAGACTGATTCTACATCATCTCCCACTTTAGTGAAATGAGGAAGATTAATTTTCTCAACACTTCATTGGGTTGGTTCATTTGGCATTATAATGATACAGTGTTCATTTTAATTTTATTATTTTTATCCTATCTATATTATGGTAGTATATATATATATATATATATATATATATATATATATATATTCACATAGACACATGATTTCTGATTCTCTAGATTCTGTATCAGTTCATATTTTCTCATGATTCTCTGAATTCTTTATCTTAATTTATACTTTTTCTTGCTATGTTAGCATTTCATTTCATTTTGGTATTAAAATGTTTAGTCATTTCACAATTTATAGATGCCTATCTTATTTCCAGTTCTTTGCTTATATAAAAAAGCATACTATGGAAATTTTGATACATAAGCAGTCTTTCTGTCAACCTCCCTGGAGTACAGGTTAAAGTTAATTTTGTATACATATATACATGCATTCACCATACTCATACTCATATGTCTGTGCCACATGTATGTGTGTATATATATATATATATATATATATATATATATGTGTGTGTGTGTGTGTGTGTGTGTGTGTGTGTGTGTTCTTTAAGATCCTATTACTTGGGATCATAGGATCTAAAATTTAGCTCCAGAAAGAATCTTGAGAGTGATTAAGTCTAATGCTCTCATTTTACACATGAGGAAACTGAGGCATAGAAAAATTAAATACTTTGCCTAGTGTTACATAGCAGATTAAGGCAGAGGATGAACTCAGTCTTCCAGATTCTAATTCTAATATTGTGCTAGCTATCTGTCTTCAATTAGTCATTGCTTATAGGTCAGTTAAAGACCCTAAATTATTTAAATATACAAAGTAAATTATTTGTAGAACAGTCAAGTAATTATCATGATACATGAAAAAAGTTAAACTTAATATTTCATTTTAAGATGATGATGGCAAAAATTGATAATTTATATATTTTTTTATCTTTATGTTATGGTTTTACCAATTTGTCAGAGTAAAAAATTACACTGAAAAGTGACAAATTAAAAAAAAATCATTGATGTATAACTTCAAAACATACTTTCTTATCTTTGGTGTGATTTAAGTTAAACTTGATTTTGAAATTTATTTACCTCCAAATATCATTATGTCTGACTACTTTGGACCTTATTTCCTGTTTCTGTTGGCGTATTTTAAGATAAATATATAGCTATATTAAATACTGTAAAATGTTTCCACCATTGCTTTTATTTTAAAAAATCTGTTTAGGAGTTTTATGTGACCTATTGTTTGATTTACCATTTATTTATGTAAATAGATAAATAATTAGATATCATTTCTACTATTTATCAGTTATGTGAATGGATAGATAATAAAATGTTACTTCCAAAACATTTTTTTTTCCATTGAGAGTACAGAATCATAAAGTCTCAGAGCTGGAATGAATCTCAGAAGTACAAATGACATTTAAAAATCCCCACTAGAAGATTTTAGATGAATAATCATTTAGCCTTTGAAGATCTTCAATGAAGCAGATTCCATTATCTGGTGAGAAATCTCATTCCATTTGGAGGAGTTCTATTTGCTAAAAAGCTTATATTTACCTCTGCAGCCTTTACTCATTGGTTTTCCACTATTTACAGAATACAACAACAGAACTACTTCAACCAGTTACTCTCTCAGGTGGCTGACGAGGTGATGTAGTAGATGAAGACTAAGCCTGGAGTCAAGAAGGCTTGAGTTCAAATTCAGCCTGAGGAACCTATTACCTATGTGGCCCCAGACAAGGTACTTAAGCTAAGATTGTTTCAGTCCTTTCAACTGGTAGGATAATTGCAGTGTCTATTTCCCAAGGCTGTTGTGAGAATTAAATGAGATAATATTTATTAAGGGCTTAATGCAGTGTCTGGCACATAGTGGGCACTTAACAGATGTTGTTCCTTCCCTACTTCAGTACCAGGTAAGGTTGATAATATTGCATCTTTTATTTTAGTTGATTTAATTTTTCAATAAAAACACAAGGAATTATAGGCAGTGAGGTGTAGAAACATCACAGAAGGAGTGAAAGGCCCTGATTTCTAGGCTCTTACAGATTTTGCTACTAGTTTTATAACATTTTTATATCTCAGTATGCTCATTTATAAAAACACAGGAATGAGACTAGATGATCTTTAAAAATTCGAATTTTCGCTTTTTTTGCTTATATTGATGTGATCTGTGTTATTAGTTCTGTGGAAAATGACACATGCTTAGAAATTAAATCTTCTGTTAAATTGCTCTTGGGTTTAAAATAAAAGAATATTTTATATGAAGTGACTCTTTTTGCATGTTCCATAAAATGTCTACAGTATTTGATTTGGTCCATCCATTCTTGTGCTGTTAGTTGCAACATATAACAAATTGGAGCTGAAGGAGTGGTTCCATTATATCTTGATATTGTGGATAGTCTCATCCTTTAAAATAGTGCTGGCATTTTCTTGAAGTACTCAAATCTACACATCTGTTTTCTATAGTTAGCTGGTTTTTGAAGACTTTTAAACTCTGCATTATAAACTGTCTGGATGATGCTGAGACTGAGTAAAGTAATGTATGTATACAAAATGTCTATTCAAGTGTGATTTAGAGTTCTTCAAATAGACAATGTGGTCTGAAGCAGTCCTTTTAATGAGCTTTAACATGAAGATGAACAGTCAAAGAGCTAAAGCTTGGAACTGATTACACAATTTATCCCAAAGTTGTAGAAAAAATAGTGTTAGCATCACACTTAAAAACACACAGAAGAAGATTGCTAGAAAGATTGTCACATGAACAAATTCCTAAAGGCTGATTCCTCCCTTTCTTCTTCTCTGAATTGGGTCAAATATAATTCCCCAAATGGTCAAATAGAATAACTTTAGGTATTATTAATCAGTTACAAATTTATGGCATTAAGATGAATGAAGCCTATTGTCTGCTGTCTTATAGAAAACACACAGGCTCTTCAGATCTTTGGAACTTTATAAGAAAATAAATAAAGCTTATTTACCTGCATATGAATAGATTTGAGGGCAAATTCTTGCCATATTAAGGTTGTTCATATAAGATTTAAGGCATACAGATTCAATGGAACAAATTTTTATTAAATCAACCAAGCAACAGCTGTCTATGTGATGTGCCAGAAACAGTGGTAAGTGAATTATATATAAAGTATGGCAAAGACACATTCACAAAGAGTTTACATTCTAGTGGGGAAGACAACATGAAAATAACTATGTACATACAAACTTAATACATAAATATATTGGAAGAGTGATTTGATGTTTGCAAAGCATGATTTTTTTCACTTTATGTTTTTATATTTTTTTTTCTTGGTTTGTTTTCTTTCACAGTCTGGAAATATGTTTTGAATAACTGCACATATATTATTTTTATCAAATTGCTTACAATCTCAGGGAGGAGGAGAGCAGGAGAGAGGAAGAGAATTTGGAACTCAAAATTTAAAAAGCAAATTTTAAAAATTGACTTAACAAGTAATGGGAAAAATAAAACATTTAAAAATGTTTACAAAGCTTGGTATATATATATACTTTATTAATACATTTTGTTGGTTTTTGTTGTTCAATCATTTGGGATTTTCTCGGCAAAGATACTTCAATGATTTGGAATTTCCTCTCCAGTTCATTTTACAGAAGAGGACACTGAAGCAAACATGGTTGCAGAATCATACAACTAGTAGCCAGATTAAAATTCAGGAAGATGAGTCTTTCTGACTCCCCATTCCCCCTCACTGATTATATGGTACAGCAAATGCTGAGATTTCAAAGCAGGCATTGTTGGGATTAGGTTAGCAAGAAGGAAGTATATGACTTAATTTTTAAAAGCAGCAGGATAGTGAAGGTGGACCTATGATTTTAATGACTTAAGGACTTCAAGTCCTGCACTCTATCCACTGTGCCACCTAGCTGTCCCCTATATTTACCTCCCATATAATATGTGTGTGTGTGTATATATACACACACACATATCTCTATGTATATATTCATGCATGTGTATATACATGTCCATATATACACATAAAAATGTATGTAAGGTCCTATCAGGGAGAAGACACTAACAGAGTTTGGGATATGGTAGAGGATTGGGAAATGTCTCTTAGAAGGTGGGAAGTGAATTGTCTTTGTTGTTGTTTATTTGTTTTTGTTTCATAATCAATAGTGAGTTAGAGAATTTTAAAAATATGGCTATAGCTAGTTTGATTACTTCATTTGAAAACTGTTCATATCTTTTGATCATTTATCAATTGAGAAATGACTTTTTTTTTTATAGATTTGACTCAGTTCTTTATGTTTGTGAAATGAGGCCTTTATCAGAGTAACTTGCTTTAAAATCTTTTTCACAATTATTTTTCTTAATTTTATTGCTCTCCATCTTGTTCCCCTATTTATTTTATTCTCTTTCTTTCCTTTTACTCCCTTTACTCCTTACAAAACAAAAGTGTTTTGCTTCTAACTACCACCATTCTTTTTGTCCTCCCGTCTATCATTCTCATCCTCTTCTCTTATCCTCTTTCCCTCTTATTTTCCTGAAAGGTAAGATAGATTTCTATATCCAATTCAATATGTATGTTATTCCCTCTTTGGACTAATTTTGATAAGAATATGGGTCACTCACTCCCTCTCACCTTCCCTCTTTCCTTTCACTGTAAAGCTTTTTCTTGCCTCTATTATGTCAGATAATTTGCCCCATTCCACTTTTTCCTTTCCCTTTTTTCCAGTGCATTCCTCTCTTATCTCTTAACTTTATTTTTTTCAGATATCATCCCTTTATTCAACTTGTACCTGTGCTCTCTATCTGTATATACTCCTTACTGCCCTAATAATGAGAAAGTTCTTATGAGTTATAAATATCATCTTTCAATGTAAGACTACAAATAGTTTAACCTTATTAAGTCCTTACTGATTTCTCTTTCCTGTTTAGCTTTTTCTCTCTAGACTTGTATTTGAAAGTTAAAATTTTCTATTCAGCTCTGGCCTTTTTTTAAAATCAAGAATACTTGAAACTCCTCTATTCTATTGAATTTTTCTCCCTGAAGTATTAAATTCAGTTTTGCTGGAGAGGTAATTCTTGGTAATAATCCTAGCTCCTTTGCTGTTTGGAATATCATATTCCAAGTCCTCTGATCCTTTAATGTAGAAGCTGTTAAATCTTGGGTTATTATTTCTTTCTGGCTGCTTGTGATATTTTCTCCTTGACCTGGGATCTCTGTAATTTGGTTATAATATTCTTGGGAGTTTTCTTTTGGGGATCTCTTTTGGGAAATAAATGGTGGAATTTTTAAATTTCTATTTTATCCTCTGATTTTTGAATATCAAGATAGTTTTCTCGATAATTTGAAGATGTCTAGGTTCTTTGTTTGATCATGACTTTTAAATAATTTAATGATTTTTAAAATGATCTTTCCAGATCACTTATTTTTTCCAATGAGATGTTTCACATTGCCTTCTATTTTCTCATTCTTTAGTTTTATTTTATTGTTTCTGAATTTTTCATGAAGTCATTAGCTTTCATTTGCTTAATTGCAACTTTAAGATATTATATTCTTTGGTGGGCTTTTGTACTTCCTTTTCCATTTGGCCAATTCTACTTTTCAATGTGTTTTTTGTACCTCTTTTATCTTTTGGCTTTGCCTGTTTTTTAAACTCTTATTTTATTCAGTATATTTTTTTGTCTTCTTTAGTCATTTTCCATACTTTTCTTTCATCGCTCTCATTTATTTCCCCAATTTTACTCCTACCTCTCTTACTTGATTTTCAAAATCTTTTTTTAGTTCTTTCATTGTCTGAGACTAATTTATATTTTTCTTGGAGGCTTTGGATGTAGCAGCTTTGCCTTTGTTATCTTTTTCTAAATATGTGTTTTGACTTTTCTTGTCATCATAGTCACTTTCTATGGTCAAAATTTTTTTGTTGTTGTTGTTCGTCTATTTTCATAGTTTATATCTTGACTTTTAATTCTTTGTTAAAATAGGACTTTCTTCAGGATGGAGAGTGTACTGTCAAAAACTTCAGTGTTTTTGTGATTTAGGGACCTGTGTGTTTTCAGTTCTCCCAAGGTGTGATCTAAGTAAAAACATTTACTACTTTCCTAGCCTTTCCTGTGCTCTAGTTTATGAGCCACTACAAGCACTCATCTCTGCCCTGGAACTGTGACAAGGGACCCTGCTCTACTGTAGCTACAAGCTCTGGTGTGTTAATACTCCTCTTTTCCCTAGGACTGACTGCCACCCAGGACTGTGATCCAGATCTGAGAATGGACAAAGCAACAAAAATCCTGCCCCTAGTGCCAGCAAAAAGACCTCTAAAATCTTCTTCTGATCAGTCGTTCAACCCCCTTACCATTTGTGGACTGCAAACTATGGAAAATGTTGCTACTACTGCAAATTCAATGACTACCAAGACTTGTTCTTAGTTTGGTAGCGTGTTAGTGTACCCTGTGCTGGACTGTGCTCCACTCTCATCCCAGCATAACAGATCTTTACTGATGACTTTCTAAGTTGTCTTTGGCTGGAAAATGATTTCACCCTGTCCTTTTATACGTGTTGCTCCAGGAATTGCTTTATAGCATTACCTAAAGATATTCAGAGAGGTTTTGGGGAGAACTCAGGTGAATCTTTTCTTTTTCTTTGCCATCTTGGCTCTGCCTCCTGAGATGAGGCTTTAAGGGGGCTAGGGCATCCAAGGAGGTTGAGATGGAAAAGAAGCTCATTCTAGGTATGGCAGAGAGCCAGTGAAAAGATAGGAATGAAAAGTTGGAGATGGAGTGGGGGAATAGCAAGAAAGCCATTATTATGATAGGGAGTATGTGGCAATAAGTATATGTAGACTGGAAATATTGAAAGAGGCCATATTATGAAGACTTTAAATACCAAACAGGATATTTTATATTTTTTTCTGGAAACAATAGGGGAATTTTGGAATTTATTTAGTGTAGAGGTATGTATGAGAATTTTAGGAGAATCACTTTAAACACTGAGTGGAAAATGGGTTTAAATTTAAAGAGCCTTGAAGTTGGAAGGCTATCTATCAGACTATTGCAATAATCGAGGGATGAGATCAAGAAGAACTGAAACAGAGTAATAGTATAAAGTGCAAAGAATGGGAGATGTAACCATTTTTGTTATGGAGGCAGAAATGACAGGTGGTTAGGTATATGAGCTGAATGCAAGTGAGGTGTTGAGGATGACCCCAAGGATATAAGCTTGGATGACTGGAAGAATGGTGGTATCCTCAACAATAATTGCAAAACTGGGAAGAGAAAAGAGGTTGTTTTTTGGGGGGGAGGAATTGAATTCTGTTTCAAACATTTGAATCTGAAATGTCTACAACATATCCAGTTTGAGAAGTACAAAAGACAGAAGGTAATATGAGATGAGCTCAGAAGAAAGATTAGGATTAGATATATAGATCTGGGACTGACCTGAATCTAAATAATAATTGAACTCGTGGGAACTGAAAGGATCACCAAATAGCACACTATGAAGGGAGAAGAGAAAAGGATAGAGACTTAGATAGTTACCAAAGTTAATGGATGTAGAATCAGCAAAGAAGACTGAGAAAGTCACATGTCAGAATTCAGAAGGTCAGTAGTCAGATGAATATGGGGAAAACCATATGAAGAGACAGTAACATCACAAAAAAAAAAAAAAAAAAAAAAAAACTTAGAGAAGAGAGAGTATTTAGAAGGAATTCTTCACCATGCCCCAGAAGGGTCATTATGGGGATAATTTCAACATCATGTGTGATCTAAACAACCTTGGGATTCCACTTCATCATCTTACTTTATCTTTCTGATTGGAGGTAGTCACTATAAATGCCAAATCTCTATTAACGGAGAAAACTCAGCTCATACATGTCCTCATTTTTCACCTGGCTGCACTACTTTGGGACTTCTCCGATTACTCTCTCATTGGGTACCTTTTCCTCTCTCTCTCCCCTCTCTCCTAGCTTCCTTTTATATATTATCTCCCTCATTAGATTGTAAACTACTCAAGGGCAGAAACTATGTTAATTTTACTTTTTTTTTTTTTTTTTTTTTTTTACTATTTTCATTTCAAAACTTAGTATAGTGCCTAGCACATGGTAAGTACCTAATAAAAGTTTATTGAGTATTCACTGAGAGGATGACCAGCAATATTAAAGTGCTGATAGTGAAAAATAATGAAGATTGAGGGGAAAGACCCAACTGTATGCAAGGCATTGGGAATTCAAATTAAAAAAAAAAATTAACAGCCCTTGGCCTTAAAGATTTAGGGGTATGTGGTGTTGGTGATGGGTGGTGATGGCTTGTATGTGAACAGATAAATACAAAATATATGCAAAGGAAATACAAATTAATTGCAGTGATTGCAGCTTTAAAAAAAACTGGCAAGTATGGTGATTGCAAATCAGGAAAATCTTTTTGAGGATAGAATGCTGGAAAATATTGCACCTGATCAGCTTTAAGGAAATCAAGGGTTTTAAGAGACTGAAGGGAAATAATGTTATTTTACTCAAGATGAGAGTCAATGAAGTATTTTGGAAAGAATACTTAATTGGTAATCAGTAGACATGGACAATATCATACTCATTCTGCTACTAGCTGTGCATCCTTGAACAAATATATTAACATCTCTGGGTTTTAATTTCCACACCTATACAATAAGGTATTTTATTACATAATCCTTGAGATCTCTTTGCTTGAATTAAAAATATTTAATTGTTTGACTTGGTGTTAGATTCAGTAAAAAAAAAAAAAAAAAAAAGGCAAGACCTTGTTGATTGTGCTGTTAATTTTCTGAAAAAGAAAACTCTTGAAAAATCAACAGATGTGGGATTGATGTGGTAGGAAAAAGAGAGAATGGCTTCATAAATGTTTGTTGAATCAAATTGAACTGGAAATTCTTTTGAGATATTTGTACATAAATGCATCTGAGTTTATTGGTACCATGTGCATCTAAAATAGACTCAGCATTTTTCATGCCTGCTTTTGTTATTTACATCATAAATGCTGGAAATGTCACCCTTTTAACATCATCTAGTCGATCATCATTTGATCTAATGATTAAATTCAATTTCATTTTATATCAATGTATATATTTTTATAAGCACATGTTTGCATCATTAGGATGTAAGCTCATCATGAGTAAGGATTCTTTTATTCCTCATGTTTATATATTCTCATTACCTAGCATAGTTCCTGGCAAATAGTAAGTGCTTAATAAATACTTGTTGATTATTTTTTTTGGGGGAAATATTATTTATGCTCTGACTCACTTAAATTCAACTTTTGTGAAAGTGAAGACATCCTCTTGTGATGTTATTGGTTCACTTTTAGAATGAAAAATGAACAATAATCAAATAAATACTGAATACAGAACTATGTATAAAGAGGAGCAAATTCTTGAGTTGATAGTAGACATTGAATCTGGACTTTTAGCATTTATTGACTTTAGAATATTGTTAAGTTATTTCTCTTTTTTGCTTTATGTAATCATTAAACATGCACCTCAAAAGGAATAAACATGGGACACATGAAGCAAACCACACTACAATATTCCATGTTTCAAATTGTGCCCTTTATTCAGCTGAATTTACTTGCTAATCGAATCCCAAATGACATAAACTTATTGTTTGCATATTTCTCACCTTTAGGCAAATGCAGAGAAAGTGTAAGCTTATAAAACTTAGAAAACATTTATTTTAATCACATTTTATTGTTCCCTCTTCCCTCCGGACCCTTACTGAGGTAAAGGTAGTCAGAAAGAAAAAGTTCAGAGAGCAAAATTGGAACTAGTAAACTCTACTGACATTAACTCCCCAGGAATTTCAGCATACAGATTTTCCCATACAAGTCCCATTAAAGTTAATGGAAGTCGTGTGACTAAATCTCCCTAAAGGGCACTAAAAATGTACCCTGCAGTATTAAAGTTTGTACCTAATTTTTACTTTCTCTTAATTAAGACTTTTCTATTGATATATCATTTCATCATCACATATGCACCTACTCCACTTTATACAAAGATTTGAAGAGGGATCTTTTCTTCATAGAAGCTCTATTATTATAGGAGCATAGGAGTCACAGAGGACTTAATTGGTGTTGCAAATATGAATCATATTTTCATCATAATGATAAAACAGCTTGATTTTCTGAGATTTCCCCTCAAGCTCTATGAAAAATAACTTCGCTAACCACAACTAATTCCAGAAATAAAACAATTTCATACCAGCTGCTTAAAATTGTATTTTTAATGACTGCTTTAAGTGAATACTTATTAATAAATTATTAATAAAATGTTATTTTAGAATGACATTCAAAGCCGAGTTAAGGTTTTAATTAAACAGATAAAAAGGTAAAAATTAGTACAGTAACTTTCAAAAGAAGCTTTAAACAATTTAATTTTATAGAATCATCTATAGATACACATATATATGTAATTTTAATTTAAAAAATTTAACTTAAAACTTTTTTGAGTAATATGTGAATATGAAAAATACCATAAGGATTTTAGTCATGAATTCATGATTATTATATATTTTCCAGGTGTCATTTGCTTATAACATTCTAGCTGAAATATTAATCTCATTTATTCCTTTAAATACTTCTTCCCTGACATATCATTACTTGGAGAAAGAAGTTAAAATAATAAAATATAAAAGCAAAATTAAAAGGAAGGTATAAAAATGACAGAATATCTGCCATTCATCCCTCCCCCCATTAAAATCAATAGTTATTTCTGGGGGGGGTAGTTTATACAAAATATTCTAAAAGGACAATGAACAATTAAAATAAATAAATATAGCAAAGGAATTTAACATAAATTCTTCCCCAAAGACTCAGTTTGGAATTCAATTTGGTATAAGATTCCAGGCACTGGAATTCCTAGAGAAAGTTTAAATGCAACACATTCTGATATAGCTACCTTTTTCACAGACCTCTGTTTGCCAGAATTTCCTATAAAATGAAGCTAGTGTTTTAATCTGATGAAAAAGCCTAACTTCTCCTTGCTCTTTTAAAATTTATTTTGGGATCTTGTGTGTTTGAGTGAATGGTTTTGAAAATGCCATTCATAAGCTATATCTTTTGTCTTTGTCTTTGAACTGGTATAGTTAGTGAAAGACATTATTGGGCTTGAAGTCTAGAACAAGTAAGTTTGAATTCTGCCTGTGAAATTTGTCAGCTGTGTGATCATGTATAAGTTACTTAGCTTTTCTAAGCTCAGTTTCCTTATCTATAAAAGAAATTTGATTACTTTTAAAGTCTCTTGAAATCCATGATTCTTCTATGCATAGCAGGTCAAGTAGAGCATAAGCTCTATGGCGATAAGGATTGTTTTTGTCTTTGTCTTTGTATTCCATAATGTCTAGCACACAGTGGGCATTAAATTAGGGCTTATTGTGTTCTTGACTATGATCAGAAAGTTTTTTATACTAGGCTCTTTCCTGTCAATCAATCAATCAATCATTTATTAAGTGCTGACTATGTGGCTGGTACTGTGCTATGGGTTAGGGATACAAAAGAAGGTAAAAGACAACCCCTGCCCTCAAGGAGATCACAGTCTAATAAGAGAGAAAAGAAGCAAAAATATATGTCCAAATAAGCTAAATACAAGATAAATAGGAAATGATAAAAATAAGAAAAGCAGAATTAAGAAGGATTGGGAAAGGCAATTGTCATTGGTGAACACCTTTGGTGAACATGCATGCACCTTCCTGCTTTATATCTCATATGATTTTAAGACTCAAACAAAGTTATTTCAGTAGTTATATCTTTCAATGAATCTTGCATAATTTCGATGTATGGAAGGGAGAAATGCCATGCTGCAAGTTAATCTTTAAGTTGATGTTTTATTTTAATAAACTATTTTTTTCAACAAATAATGCCTCCTCCCAAATAAATAAAACACCAAAAACCAATTAAAACAAAACAACCAAGCAATGTAGGATGATGTACCATGTAGATCTTTCAATTAATTGTCTGATTAGAAAGATATAATGAACTGTTAAATTTTGCTGTTGAAAGTCCACTTGTTTCCCACTAATAACTTCAAGAACATTCTTGTTGAATGCATATTATTCTTATTAAATATTATGTAGTTAGGAAAGTAAATATCTTAGTAGTTATTAATGATCTCTCATTTTCAATGATTTTCAATGGTAGTATAATCTTTGCTTAGAAAGGCAATTGTGAGAAACTCCCCTCATTGGTGGAGATTGATTACTCAGGGGGATTGGGGCATCACATATCAGATAATGTTCCTCATATTCTGTTGGTGGACATTGATTATTCAATGTCCTGCAACTGTGAGAGGCCAGCTTGACAGATTCTTTTATCTTAAAGTTAGATGCCAGAAGAATTGAAGAGACCTCAAAGACCCTGTTTTTCTCTTTTCTCCAGCTCTTCCCCAACCCTAATCTGCTCTTCATGTAGTGAGGAGTGCGTTCTATACCAATGAACTCTGTGATTCAGAGTAGTTAAGTTCAGAAATATTTTCCATATCTATGTTAATTTCTCTTCCTTTAGATTTTTTTTTTTTGTTTTTTTGGTGAGGTGATACTTCAACAGGCTCACAATTGTCTTGAATCCAGAATGGATCTCCATGGCTTGATCTTGATGCATCCCCATCCTTGATCTCTTTATTTATCTCTACCTACTCTATAAGTACATCCAAAATTGTGAAGTGGGGTTCCATTGTCCTTGATAGTTTAAAGTTTATAACAAATATCTTTCCAAATCATTTTCATTTTTCTTTTCTTTGTTCTCCCAAATTCATCCTTAAAATGCACTTATAATCCCTGTACTTGGTTGGATATCTCTTCAACTTATTTTTTAAAGCTGATTTTTCCTTCTGCAACTTCTATTTTTCTAAAAGAAGACTGATCATGACCTTCTATTATCCCTCCATTTTCTTAGTTGCCATATCTCCTCACTTGGCAAGTAATTCAAGTGATTCCAGATCAGGGTATTTTTAGGTTGTTTTATTCTTCCCATTAGGACAATTGAAAGATTTCAGTTAAACATCTACCGAAAATTATTCTAAGCATTTTCTATCTTTTCTTCTAAACATATGCCATTTTTCAACTTCAACAATATGTTGAAATGAATCAGGTTGGAATTCTTTTATTTTCCTCATTTTTAATTCTTCTATCTTGAAAATTTTATACTGGACAATCATTATATTAAAAGGATAACTCCTTTTGGAAGGAGTTTTAAAAATCAGAACCCTGCTAGCTTTTGAAAATCCTATTCCCTTTTCATTGCTCCTGCCTCCCTCTTTATCTTTTAACCTCAAGATCACACCTCAAATAAGTTATTTAACTTAATCAAGGATGGGATGTATTCCCATTTTAAGATTTCACTTCCTTGTGACTCTCCATAATGCTTGCAACCATTTTACATCAGTCTCCTCAACTCAGTGGTACAGGATTTTGCAATGTCTTGTCAGTTCTGTGAGGTCACCATTGAACGCTGTATGTATCTGAACTAGGTGTTAGTAGGAGTGTATAGGAGTGGTCTTTGCTCACTCTAAATTGTTGTGCCTGGGCTTTCTGTCCCTGTGTGTGACTATTGACTCTTCAGAAGGAGGAGCAGAGGCCTCTGGAGATCTCTGTTCTGTTCCCTGTGGGTTCTTCTAAAACTAAAAGGAGAACTCTAACAGAAAAGAAGATACCAGTTTTGTAGCCAGTGCTTCCTGAGACTGTATCTCCTAATCAGGGATGATTGATCATGCTTCTAGTACATTTTTCTTTTATTATTTTCTCTTGTAGCCATTGTGCTCTATTGCCTGCCTGGAGTGTGGGCTCCCCCTTCTTCCCTGGGCACCTTGGATGCAGTTAGGGTTATTAGACTTAGAATACAATAGGCACCTTGCTCCTGCAGCTTCGGCATGATCTCAGCCTGAGTTTTCTTGCTGTTGGGGTTACTTTATAAAAGCCAGAACCTTTTTTATTTTCTTTTGAACAATTTTAAACCTAACTGTAACATGATACATTTTGAGCAGTTAAATAGTCGTTTTCCTGTGAACATAAAGTTAGGCATTTTTTTTTAAAAGAAGTGATTTAAAATTAGTTTTGTTTTGAGGATTTACAAAGAATACCATTATACAGAAGTCTTACTTTTTAATTACAGAGAATTTCTTTACACATAAAATGTTCTTTGCATTTTTGGAGACTATGCTAGTAGGATCTCATTTGTGACTTTTCTTACCAAGTTAAAAACACTTTGAATATGAACCTGGGGACAGAGAGAGCCTGTTCTTAAGAATCAATGTTGATGAGTATGGATAAGTTCCTCATGCTTAGTTGGGCCACTAGGTGATGAATTCTTTGGCCTTGGCAACACATGAAACAAAGAGACATGCTATCAAATGACCCAAGAAGCCCCTTCAAGACATGCTCCAGGGTATAGCAAAGCCAGAACTGTGTATAACTAATAATTTCATGCAAACATGCTTGCTCTTTGTTCTACTTGAAATCAATCAATCAACAAACATTTATGAAGCACCTATGATAGCCATACACTGGGCTAGGCACTGGACATACAAGTACAAAGAATTAAGTAATTTCTATTTTCAAGGAAACTGCATTCTATATGAAAAAATATATTCTAGAGAAAGTTATTGTATAGAATACTATTTTAATGTCTTTTAGAATGCTACATATTTGTGCATTTATTTTGGGAGTAGATAGTACAATATGGAATTACTAATAAAACTCCTATTTTGTCTATATATATAAAAGTTTTTCTGTATAGTTGGTGCAGTTAGGGTGCAGTGGTGAAGAGTGCTGGACCTGGAATCGGGAAGACTTGAGTTCAAAGCACATTCTGGGAAGATGGTGGAATGGGTCAGAAATTTCTAGGTCCTCCAGATTTCTTTCACAAACAGACAGAAAATTGTCATAAAATGAATGTAGTGCAGCAAAAATAAAGGGGTAAATCAGTTGTCTTTCTAAGGAAAGTGGAGAAGACTTCAGAAAAGACAGAACTTCCAGGGGCTGAGTGAGGTAGAGACAATTCCAGGCTGACTCCTCTGAATCAACAAACTGCAAACCCAGGGTAGCTCTGCCCTGAAGCAAACTGGGCCTCAAGAAATTTCACCTTAACTTTCACCTTAGTCACGGCCTCGAGAAATTTCATTTCACAAACTCCAAATATTGCCTCAGAATTTGCTGTGACTGAAGGCAAGTTACTTAATCTCCGTTCCTCAGTTTTCTCAACTCTAAAATGACAATTGAAATATGAAATATGAAATGAATAATATGAATAATATGAAATGGAAAAAAGTTATTTTGTATTTATTTTATATGTGTGCATTTGCTTCTCTGTGTACATGTTATTTCTTTTCAGCAAAATGACTACTCCTTGAGGGCAAGAATGGACTTGTCATGGTTTGGATCTAGCCCGAGAACCCAGCTGAGTTCCTGAACATAAAAGGCTTATGGAATGCTTGTTGAGTGAAGATTAAAATGTTTGCTCCAACTTAAGGTGAATGTCATGGTTTTCTTTTTTCCAGTCTCTACCCCCTCTTTTTTTCCTTTACAACTCCAACACTAAAGAAGAAAACAAAATGTGAATCTAATCAAGATGAATTTGAAGACTAAAATCAACATTTTTGGTACTTAAAAAAATCCGCAATTTCTTGAAAGATGTTGCTTGCTTCGCTGTTATATAGAGAGCAAATTTTCAAGCCTTGGTAGAAGATATTTTCAGAAGCATCTGGGAGCAGATATACTCTTAGTCAACCTTCTGGTGATAAGCTTACCTAGCTTAGTCTTCACATGTCAAACAATCTGTTATAAAGGCTCATGCTTCTAACACAATAGGACAATACCCTTGTATTGGGTTGGAATACCTGTTAAGAACCTATGGTGACATCCACATCATCCTGAGATATCACAGTAAGACATCAGTGGACAGAGTGCAAGAAAAATACATAAAAATGAAAGACTTTCAAGTAGGTAATAATAATTTCAGAATTTTGACCTCAGATATAATGCTTTGGCCTTTGAGTATGCACAAACAAATGTATTTATTCGGCACAATAGCTCTGAGTAAAAAGGAAAACCATCAGTAAAATGACTTATTCTTTAAAAAAAAAAAAGAAAAAGAAAAGCACTCAATTAAAAATTCCACTAATAAAGATCAGTGCTTTAGAGAGGATTGCTCAGGGGGAAGGTCTAATTTGTGCTCCAGTCACTAATGAAGGCTTTATGTGACTATTTATTTACTCCTCTGTGAAATCAAAACTAAGTTCTTCAAGCAGCTTCAGCAATTCATGTTAATATTTTTCCCTTTTTAATACTGAATATTTTTCAGTATTAAAATATTTTAATTAAATCTTAACTAAAATAATCTTAAAAATATTAATTTTTGGTTGTAAAATGTAGTTAATTCCCTGTCATATACCATCTTTATACCTGATTTTTCTTCCATTTCCCTTTTAAATGATCAGGAGTAGGGTTGTATCTCCTAGAAAAACAGTTTTAGTTTGTGAATAACAAACCAGTTAATTCCATAAGTTTAGAAACTTTAATATACTACAGAAGTGCTGTTTTGTAAACAGACATCATTTACCTATCAATTGTCTATTTTTTTTAATGAATCATCAAAGAAATGCAGTAGAACTGGACATTTCTCTATGGTTTAGGAGAGACCATGTTTTCCTTTAGCCAAGCAAACCCAGGGTCATTTAACTAAAGTGAGACGTGAATCAGGCAGATGTGTTCTCTGTATGGTGACTCATACTGACTTCATTGCTACCTTTGGCTTATGCCATCTGCTTTGAAAAGGTGAGTTCTGGGTGAAGGATGATCTTTTTAAAAAACAAGTAGGCATAATGAGGCATACAGGCAGAGGACAACATTTTTATTTTGCTAGATGTGAGATCTGTGCTCTAGTACTGTCTGAGAGTTACACTTATTAGTCAGCTAGTCAGCTTCCTTACTTTAAAAAAAAGAGAGAGAGAGAAAAGAAAAGATGAAACCCTTAAATGTATTAGTTTGAAAGAGCCTGCAAGATACAGTGTTTAAGGGTCAGTGTGTCTCTCTTATGGGAAATTAATGAAATGGTCAAAAGCAGTGTTAGCATGAGGCATTCACTCTGAAATCTTCATTCTAGCGTGGCATTGTGTCTAATAACAGCTCTTAGGGCAAAAACACCTTTAGAAAGCTCACTCTCTCACTTCAGCACCTCATCTTCAATTACAATGTGGTTAGTGCAAAATAAAGGAGTGTTATCTTCTCTTCAGACCGGTCTCTCCTGATTAGGACCCAGCCCATCAAGGCATAAAATAGCCATTGAAGTCAATGGGAGTGAAAGATGGAAGAATTGGCATAAAGCTAATTGGCAATAAAGTCTACGGGAAACTATATAAGAACTCATATCTATAAATCTAGATACCAAGCTGACTATTCAGTTTGAACCTGGGCCTAATTTATTTGTGATTCTATTTTTTTTTAATTTTAAATAAAATATAGGTCTGCTATTGTAGCTGGGTTTCTTATTTTCTCTCCTATAGGGGTCTGGAAAAAAAAAAGTATCCAATGCTTTGTTCTCATTTTACTTGCACTAACATACCATCTTTGAACCAACTATATTTAATGAAAAAATTTAATGAAGAGTGTTCTACAATAAAATGAGGATTCTTTCTCTTACAAAGTTCTCCATAAATACATAGACTGAAAATCAGGCATAGAGATGATATATGACAGGGAATTAACTACATTTTACAACCAAAATTAATGTTTTAAGATACTTTTTGGATATATCAAGAGATATAATGGTAATTATAGGGAATTTCAATTTTCTCTGCTTTAATATACTAATTATGTATATCCCTCTCCAGTCCTGAGATTGAAGATTACTTCTTTATGTTAGACTTCCACTTTGTGAGTTTTTTTCATTTGACTCAGAGAAAATGTGTCCACCAAGGGATTTTACCCAGCTTTCTCAATAATGCCAAGCTTGTAATTCCCCTAAGGAGGGTCTAGTTTTTCTTGCCACTTAAGCCCCCAGTGGGTTCAGGGAATGGTCTTACTAAGGTGGAAAAACCCTACCCTCCTATTGATGATTTTGTGCTTAGGGAATTCTGGGAGAAAGCTGGATTTGCTTTCCAGTTTTACTTAACGGAAATCTGAGACCTATTTAAGACCTTACCTAAAAAAAAAAAAGGCCAGGATTTCCCATTGTATCCAGGCCATCTCCAGTCACCCTGATCTATATTTTGGCACTGGATCTAGATGGCTCTGGAGGAGAAAATCAGGCTCGTGACTTTGCACAGCCCTCTCTCACAAATTCAGTTTACTGGTATGTCTTGGCATTCCCTTTCTGATATTATGTTCTCTTTAAAGAACGAAGTACAAACAACAATGGAAATCTGACATTATTATTATACCAGGCCTTAATTCAAATGAGCAATCCAAATGGTGAAAGAAATGGATTAAGATGGATAGCAAGAAGAAGACTTAGAAAACAGACACTTTCATCAACAAAGATTTTTCTTCCCTACACTTCCCTTTAGTAAGTGTAGATATTGTTCACATTTTTTATATTTTGACCAAAACTAATTTGTTGAGTTTGTCTTTGCCTAGAAAGAATTGTATTTTGGGGGAGCAGGGAGTGCTATTTTGGACTCTAATAGCTATTGCTACATGAGCATCTATAAATTTCACATTGCATTTTTTGGATCTTTTCCCTTTTAATATTTTCCTGGTATTCTTTTTAACCTGATTTGTCAGGTATAACATATATTTGAGTCTGTGATGTTGGTGGTCTTCAGAGCATGATTTTCCTGGGGTCTTGAAGTTCAATTTGAATGAAACTGACCCTACTGCTATATTTAATGCTATGAAAAACACAAAAAAGCCCTAATCTTCGAAGTCTTATAAAGGAACTAAAAATATCACAGTATCATGAAAAACACCCTTTAAGTCATTATACCTCGTTAAGCTTCAGTTTCCTCAACTATAAAATGAGAGACTATACTTGATGATATATAAAGTGTTTTCTAGCTCTAAGACCCATGCAATTATGAAGAAAATAGCCTTGTTTTCAAATAATTACAAAGCAAAAAAAGCAGCTAGGTGGTACAGTGGATGAAGCACTGAGCTTGATGTCACAAGACAAATCCAAATCCTGCCTCGGACACTTACTAGCTATATGACAAGACATTTAACTTTTGTTTGTTCAGTTTCTTCATCGGTAAAATGTGGATCACAACTTCTGAGGTAGTTGTGAGGATCAAAATAGGATAATATTTGTAAAGTGCTTTGCAAACTTTAAGGTGGAAAATAAATGTTATTATTGTAAACAGTTATTATTGTAACTGTTATTAGATGCTATATCCAGTGGTGGAGGGCAGAACCAGAAGCAGTGGAGAATTGCAAAGAAGCAAATTTAAGCTCAGTAGCAAAAGAAGAGGGCATTGAAGAGATTAGATGACCTACAAAGTCTAAAATTCTGTGATTCTGTAATCTTCTTTGAAGATATCTGATACGTGGTAGATGCTATATAAATATCATTAGTTATTATTATTTGTTGAATTAAAGTATTAGCATTAATATTAAATCATGTCATAGTAGATGGAATGTTGGACTTGAAATCAAGAAGATCTGGGATCAAATAATTACTACCTTTATAAAGGTTAACAAATTAACTAAACAATTTAACTATACATTTAATCTATTATAGCGATAAAAGTTGAAGCCACAGTAAAATTTTTGGGAAATATTATACTTGACTCAGGTAACTCTCTAGGACTTAGATGCTAAGTCATAGATGGACCTCCTGTCCTTCCTGCATATTCTTATGTACATATTGGGAGAATCCAGTGTATGTAAGGGATAACATTAGGATAGAGTGAGTCATGGGAGAGTTAAGGTATGTCATAGTATAATGGAGTAAGAATTATGTAATGGACGAGGCAATGTAGAAAGAATGTTGTACTGGGAATTGAGACTTGAAATTTTGTCTATACTCACTAACTATATTTCTTTGAAAAAGTCATATCATATCTTTGAGATTTGATTTTCTCTCTATAAAATAAAGAAGAGAAGAAGATCATTGATCTAGAACTAGAAGGGACTTTAGCAGCCATCTAAGCTTATCGCTTCATTTTAGAAACAAAAAAACTGATCCATTGACTTTATCAATATCACACATATAACATCAAAGGCAAGATTTAAATTTAGATCCAATGTTCTTTCCATTGTTCTAAATAGCTTCTAACTCTGGTGCTTGTCAAATTTATGGAAAGTAAGACTGCATGGAATAGATGAATATTCATGGGGTTTGGGAAAGAATAGTTTGACGAAGGACCAACTAGAAGGTCCACAATGATGATAAATTCTTCCCATCCATAATGGAAATACACAGAAATATTTTAAAGCCCATATTTCTTTCTAGGAGGAGTAGGAATTGGAGGAGTATTCTATTGTTGCCTGACAAAGGAATCTCCACATTCTTCTCTCTTTTGCAAATAGAAAAAAATAGCCTCTAGACAAAATGACCATTATCTAAACATATCAAAAATGACTGTGAAACTTACTGTTTAATTGCTTCCTAACATAAAGATAATGAGAAATTTGTCCCATTGGTCAAAAAAAATTTTGAGGGGGAGATGCTTTACCTTCTCTATTCTATCATATCCAATTGGAGAGATAAGAACACTATATTATAATTTATTACTCATTATGATCTTGATATGAAATTCATTTCGTGGTTGCTTGAGCACCTTGAAAAAATTGAGTTCATATAGCTAGATTTTTTTCTGTGATGATTTTACTGTAGTAGTTAAACACATACCTGTGTGTATGTATACAAATATATTATACATATATATATAATATCACTTTATAAGCTACATTTTTTATTGTTTTAAAGTTTAATTTATCCTACATTTTTGGCATGAATTCTATTTTAGAAAATGTAAAATCCCAATATTTTTACTTTTCTAAAAATTGGATGCAGTTAAGATAGATAAAATGATAAATGAGAACATCAAAATAAATATTTTCTAACACTTCATTTCTTTTTTAAGCTTTTTGTATTATTCTCCCCCTCTGACTCCATGAATTATCAAATCTTTGTCAAATAAATCAGAGTAAATATAATCATATCAGAAATGAGGTAAGTGAATTTGAAGAGGTGATTTTTTAAAGATACAGTACAAAACAAAATTTGTGATAGAAACATAATCTTAGTTTCTGGATGGGGGGTGATGGTAATTGATACAATCAGTTTCAAGAATCAATATTCATAAGTAACTTTTAAAGAAAAAGATGCTGATGTTATCCTAAGTTCAGTTTTATCACATAAATTGTTCAAACTCATTTAATAATCAATTCTGCCTATTTATGTATATGCATATATGTACATTTATCAGATAGCAGAATTTTTAATATTCGATTGCTGAAATTCTATTGAGTACTCACCTGAAAACAGAACATTAAAGTAGTACAAGATTAATACCTGGAGACATGATTTCCATTTTTCTTAAAGTCTTCTCTTTTTTAGAATAATTTATCCGAGACCTATGCTGCTTCAGGTCCATATCTCAAGGGTTAGTTCTAGTTTTTCAGGACTCATTATGTACTTGAAACAAGTCATCTCCATGAGACTCTCACTGTCGCCAAACTGGATATTCCATGTGCCAATTTCCAAACAGGTTTCACTTTATGTCTATTTAGAAAAAAAATATTGAATTTTTGCCAACAGGTCACAGAGCAAGTGAATTCTGTACAAGAAAACCCATGGCAATGCTATAACCTCATGCCATGTTTTGTTGCAACATTATCAGATAATGAAAAATTCAATGAATAAAGATGCACCTGTATTTCAATGGAATCATTTTATCTGATATTTCAAGATTCTATGGCACCAAAATTAAAAGTAACATAATATACTAATGTGCCACTAAGTTTTGGAATTCTACTAAATATGCTTCTTTTTTGTTGTATATTAACAACATATAGCAATATTATTTAAGAAAGGAGGAAAAATGCAACCATTCATTGTTAATTAGTTGCCATGGTAGTAAAAGCACTACTTTATTTATTAAATAAAAGATTTTATACCAAAAAAGGCATTCATCTGCAAGGATGTATCAATGAATATATAATTTAGGGGACTGCAATTTTTATTTTAAGTATGTTATAGAAACTATTCCTTTATGTGACTGGAGATTCTTTGTATGACTGAATCGGGGGTCATTTTCTGATTCACTTCCTATGATATGATCATATAGAAAATTCCTCCAATTTCTACAAGAGAAGGAATCTCTTACAATTACATACTGTCAACCTCTCTCCCCCCAATATATCAATTGTACAATTTAATTTTTGATTATGACTCTTCTTCACCATGATGACTACATTCTGATCCTCCAAAGCACTATGTAAATGTAGGTAGAAAAATGTAATTTCTAATCTTACGTGATATCCCGTTCATCAGGTTGAATGACCCTAGGCATTTTGTTACAATCATGTCATACGTAATGATGACCTACTCAGCCCTACTGGCATCATTCAATTATCCATTTCAACATTGATTTTTTTCGTGCTTTTCTCTATGGGATTTAGACAGTTCTCACAACTTGTCTTTCTTTTTACTGTTGTATAATTTTATGTGATGCCAGAGATACCCCAGTTCATAGTGCCATGAATTCTTTTTGCTTGAAATTCTTGGAAAGATTAAAAAATAATTTATATTATAAATTTTCATTCTTCCCTTCCTCGCTCCTAAGCCCCCTCCCCAAGTTGAATATATTATTATATCTAATTCAATCAGGCCAAATAGGGTAATGGCTAATACACTGTAGTTGAAATCAGAAAGATTAGGGTTTAAGTCCTCTCTTAAATATTTACTTGATATGTAACCATGAGCCACAGATTGAACCTCAGTTTCTAACTTGGTAAAATAGAGTTGTTGTGAGGATCAGAGAAGATAATATATAGGATGTTTCAAAAGTCTCAGTGCTTAATCTATGGTCCTTTGATAATTACCAGAGTTTTCATTTGTGGAGAATCCACATACACATAGGATTCTAGTGAGTGCTATATGAATAAAAGGTAAAAACTGTTCTGGTGTAAAATAGTTTACAACCAAGATTATACCCAGTTCCACAAAGACACAGCTGCCAAACTTAAAAATTTGACTTTAGCATATTTTCTTATTGTATTGCTTCTAAAGTAGGCTTTGAAATAGATAACAAAACTATGCATGAGATCTGCCAAAAGTTGGTTAGATTTTTGTTGGAGGAAAAATTCTACAGTGATAAGTGGACTCAGATGTAACCATTCTGCTATTACTAAAACTAAGCTAGTTTATGTTGATTCCTGTATTAGTCACATAGTTTGTGCTCAATAAATACAGAATCCAAAACAAAACAAAACAAAATACAGAATCCAATTGAATGAATTAATTTTCTTCTTATTCATAATAAGAGACTTTATATCTGAGTCTCTCTGTTACTCAAGTATGAGGAGAATGAAGTCATTGGGAGATAAAACTTTAGAAACCAAGGGAATAAATAAGTATGGCAAAAGCACATGGAGATGTTAAGATTATTTAGCCCAATCACTTCATTTTTCAGAAGTGGAAACAGGTTCAGAGAGATTACAACTTTCATGTGATTAGAGGGGTTCCTAACTTACTTTAACAATTTGTACAGTGCTCTCTGTAGAGAAGCAGTTACATGGATAATTAGAAATGATGGATAGAGTGTACAAAAAACTTGAACTTCTGTATAACTTTTCTCTGGTGCATGTACAGACTCCATAAACTTATTTAGCTGATGCAATTTCCCTATGTAGAGCACCTGAGAAGTTTACTTTTTGGAGAGTTATATGACATATAAAGGAATGATTTTTCAGCATGTAGAGACAAGTATGACTCTTGTCTGCTAAACATATAGATAGCAGGAATCTTTTTCAGTTGAGTAAATAGTAAGAATAGGAGAGTGTTAAAATGGATGAGTCAACTTTGGACTAGGTTTCTGAGCATTCTCTCTGCAATTGCTTTGGTGGTTTAAATTCTTCGCTCATATGATATTATGTCAGAAATAATTTTGTAAAAGAAAGGCCTTGTGGCTGAAAGAAATAGACTTTGGTCCCTTTCCTTTGCACTTGTTCTTTTCCATTTTAGGTGAAGAGAATGGAGTTTCTAGACTTGGGAGCTTGAGGAGACTTCTAGAATGTGGGTTTCAGAGTCACTGAACATTGATGCCCCAGGAGCAAGGATTCACCTTTGGTGATTTATCTTCTGGACACTGGCCAATGGAATGTGAGACGAAGACTCATCTGGCAGTTGTGCCATAACTGGACATGAACTTAAGGAAGTCAATGGTTTTATTGAAATTTAAATTGTATATGTGTATATGCACATATACATACACATATATGTATATATACTTATAAATGTGTATCATATCATTATGATAGCATTACTTGATCACTGTAGTGAATGTGAAACAGCTTTATAACTAGGTTTGAGTGTTTACAGAGGACATCAGAGTCACTCTGCCATTCACCAGACACTATTATACATTAAACTAAAAATTAAGGATATATATGTATATATTATATAATATATAATATGTATATTTATAGTTATATGTTGAGTAGACTTTTCTTCCATTCTCATCCCACTCTATGGGACCTAGGTAGTATCAGAGAGAAAGAGAATATGTTCCCATGATTTTTGGAGAAGTGGTTTTTGGTCCACTCTTTATTTGTTCACCCTATATCACCAAAATAAATATCCTGTAATAAAAACTAATTGATGCTAAGTGGTTAACTGGAATTGTTAAGATTCCTCTAGCAATGGAAAGAATACTTCAGTGTTTATAGCTTGAGTTTATAGCAGCTTAAAGAGATCACAGTAAACTCCTCAAGGTACCCTGGAATACTGAAAGGTAAAGGTAAGCTACCTGGACCTGGGAAAGAGATGGTCATATTCTCCAAATTTAATATGGACACACACACACACACACACACACACACACACACATACACACAGAGGTTTATTTATTTGTGCTATTAATTGTCTAGAATTAAACAAGGTCATAGATTTAGAGTTAGAAGGGACCTTTAGGGGTCATCTTATTCAACTTTCTTGATTTTACAGATGAAGAAACTGAGACTCAAATATTTTAAATGATTTATCAAGGCTCACCAAGGTACTACATGGCACAACCAGGATTACAATCCAGATTTTAAATTCCTAATCCAGTGTTCTCTCTATGGCACCAGTTTATTACTTATTTCCAGAAACATCTGTTTTTATTCCACCTTCTATTCTTGTTGTAAACATTATTTGATCCAAAACAACTTAATAACTAAGTCTAATGTATGCAGATGCCATCAAAGCCACTCTTCAATGCTCCAGACATTATTAAAATAAAAATTTAAAAATGGATTATGAAATTTGGACTTAAATGAGAAAACTTTTTTTAATCCCCCATCCCCCATTCATTTCACTTGTTCTTCCATCTCCCTATTAGATGATAGAAATGGGCAGCAGGATTTTACCTTGAGGCAAAACACTAGACTACAGCAAACCTTATTTTTCTCCTGTATTTCTGATTCTTACCTTAGACATTTTAGTCTAAAAGGCTACCCCTCCTTTTAAACCAGATTCTGTTTATTTTAACAAGATAATGTGACCGTAAGTAAAGTAATTTGTAAACAATGTACATAATCAACTTGTCTATGGATAATCAAGACTTGACTGTGAACTAAGTATTACTTTCACTAGTACATAAAATTCATTTTCTCTCTTTCCTAAATAATTACATATCAAAGATCAGAAATGAGAAGTATCATTGTATCGTACAATCCACAGTGTTCTTTTTTCAGTTGCTTATTGTTTTAAGTTTCTTTCAGATAATCAAAGATCACACTTTAAAATGTCTGTAACAAAGATGTAAATTTTAACATAAAACAAAGCTCCAAGAATACTCCATTAGGGAATGAAGCTATGCTTAACTTGATCGATTTAGACATTCCAATAAATACTTAAATTCTAATTTTTTTTTTGATGCACTAAGTCCTAGGTGATGTTTTCTCATAATAATTGCTCACTAATCATATATTTGAGTATGCAATAAAAATTAAAAAATCTTTGGGAGCAGAGATGATTTCACTTTTTCCTTTGTATTACCAGAAGAGTGATTGACATAGGAGCTTAATAAATACTTGTTAATATATTCAATGACTGAATTCAATGACTATGTTTTTTCTTTTTTTGTTTTATATAATAGATTACAATGACTGAAACAACAATAAAACCCCCCATGAATAACAAGTTTATGTTTAAGTAATGAAGTATTAGTTGTTTGATCTTTATATACTGAGTAAATCACAATAATAGCTTGATATTGCAATTTAAAAAGATGATTCTAATCATTTATTTGCAGAAAAGTATCAACTTGTATGTAAAAATTAACATAAAATTTATGTAATAAAAATGAGTATATATGTGGCATTTTATGCATACTTTCTCATTTGAGTCTTACAACAATCCTGTACCATAAATACTACAGGTTTTATTCCCATTATACAGATGAGAGAATTAGGCTCAGAAAAATTAGTGATTTGTTTCTGGCCACACAGAAAGGCCAGACAATGGATGTGAAGCCAGGTCTTCCTGATTGCTTCAGACCTCCAGCTAGCCCTATGTTTGGAAGACTATCCTTTTTATTTCAATTTATGTCCCAGCTATATCTTTTCGTTCAGGATGTTACAGCTAACTCTTCTTTGAATCCTGCAAAAGGTCAAATATCATTTTCTGTAAAATAAGAACTTTGATTATGGAGGGGACAGTGGAGGGGGAAGAGGAGGAGAAGCTTTTGAACTTTCTGATTTTGATTTCATAAATATCAACACTTTAAAAACACTAGTAGATCATTTACTCCTTGTACTTATAATATAATTTCCCCCATTTTAAATTAAACTGGGGAAGATAAGTCTCATTTTTAATGACTCATCTGAAGGAACTTCTATAACTCTATGTAAGAATATTCTTGATATGAGTTATACTTGCTCAGAAAATTAAACCTGATATTTAACTTAAACCCTCCTTTATTCAATTGTATCTCTTTAGACTGCCTTAAATAATTAATTTTCCCTCATAATTTTTAACTCTGAAATCATTATAGGTAATCCAATATTTCACCAGTCTTAAGCACATGAAGTTCAATTTAAAATTTCCAGAAAAACTGAAGTCATAGTTTTCCTTTCATTTTCTCTCTGAAATGATGACTGTAAAATGTAAATATGGCATCTTTAAGCCATGCAAAAAAAACAAAACAAACAACAACAAAAAAAAAAAACAAGGAACACTTAGGGGCTATGAAATATCTCCATACAAAATGCAGGAGTATATCAGTGAGTATGCCATTTCCCAATTAAAAGAATAGATAATGGCAATACATATATAATTAGTCTATTATCATTACAAACAGTGGCTTTTAAGCATAGTCTTATATTTGCTTCCTAAATGGATTCCACAGACTCAGTAATATGACTCCTTGGTTTCTTGTCCCCAGACATCACCTCTAGAATTAACAATTTAAACTCTGCCCAGGACTTTCCCTATTAAGACATATTTAAGTGATATTATAGACAAACATTAAAGGCTTATTTTTTTCTTCTAACAACTAATTCAGTTCTAAAGTGATTTTCTTAGTGTTTGGGAGTTTTTCTAGATTCAGAGATTCTTAACCCTTTTTGTGTCATAGACCCCTCTGTCAGTGTACTGAAGCCCATTAACCTTATCTCAGAATAATGTTTTTAAATGTATAAAAAAGATATGAGAGTACAAAGGAAACTAATTATAATGTAAAATAGTTATCTAACTATTGATCCATGTCTGTCCCTGTCCATTTCCATCTTCCTGTCCTTATTCCTCTCCTTCTCCTTTTTCCTTTCTCTCCCTCTTCCTTTTCTTCCCTCTCATCCCTCTCCCTCCTTTCCTCCCCCCTCCCCTCTTGCTATATCTGTATAATACAGCTTACCCTGGTCTTCACCATATAGAAGGTTAGATAAATTAGATTTTACTCCAATCCCTGGATTCTTTAGTACTCTTAAAGACCTTAGGGTGTCTAGATTCTGCAAATAGCTTTATCACCTATCAATAATTTTACCTCAGATTTAGGGGAGTCCCCTGGCTTTACTTCAGTTAATTCACTAACATTCAGATTAGGTTTTATAAGTAGTTATTTACTCAAAATTTTAATTACAATATATGAATTTACTGCGTGAATATGTGGGAAACATTCTTCTCCTCACCCCTCCTCCCATCATTATACTATCTCAGTCTCTGAGGAAGGGAAGAGGATTAGGTTCATAATTCAGTTCAATTCCTATAGAGCCCATTCCCAGTTCCAAGTCCAAAATCCTCTTTGGATTTGAGTCTGGTGCAGTCTGGTTTCTTCAGACAAGGTTTAACAGCTGGGCTGACTGGCTTCCTGGTTCCGATGTTGCCATGGCTTGAACTCCTCATTCAATGGGGGCTGGCAAGTGTACTTAGAAACTGAGGATAAACAACACAGAACCTAAAAAACACCCCCGACACTCCCCCACCCCCATCCCAGGCTGTTTCTTGAAGCTTGAGTAAAACAGACAGAACAGGGGTAGAAAGTCTTTCCTTTCTACCAATTCAATTTAAATTGCTTGCACTTTGGAAGAACTGGATACACCAGGAAAAGCATGAGCTAGCAATTGAACATAAGAAAAGAATGGGTATTATAGTCTCATTATCACCAGTTTTAAAGATTCAGCTTTTTTCCTTTTATGCAGACAATGAAAAAAGGCTTCACTTACCCCACCCGTGGGAGAGGACAAAGAGACCTTCCATTTTGGGAGGCCTGAGCAATCACAGATAAACCTTCTTAGAGAGGCTTCCATGATGTTAGGTGACCAAGACATATTATTAGCTCCATTACATCTCTCTGTCTTCTCTGTCTCTGTCTCTCTCCCTCTTTCTGTTTGTTTCTGTCTTCTCTCTCTTCTTTCTCACTTCTTTTTCTCTGTCTATCTCTTTCCCTCTTTCTATCTCTGTCTTCTCTTTCTTCTTACTCTTTGCTTTCTGTTTCTCTCTGTCTGTTCCCCTCTCTCTCCCTCTCCATCTCTCTCTCTCTCTCTCTCTCTCTCTCTCTCTCTCTCTCTCTCTCTCCCTCTCTCTCTCTCTCCCTCTCTCTCTCTCTCTCTCTCTCTCTCTCTCTCTCTCTCTCTCTCTCTCTCTTCTCTTCTCTTTATCTGTGTTTTTCTCTGTTTACTTTTCTCTGACTGTCTCTTTGTGTCTCTCTTTTCATATACATGCATGCATGCATATAAGTTTACAAATGTCAGCTTGGGAACTTGTTATCTCCATGAAACTAAAGACTGGGTTTTTTGTTTGTTTTTTAAACAACACTTACTGTGGAATAGTGGGAGGAAAAGAAGATAAATTCTGATCTGGATTTTTTTTAACTAAATATGTGAAATTAAGCAAATCACTTAATCTCCCTTAGCCTCAATTTTTCATACTCTTTCAGATATATTTCATTATTCAGTATTATTGTGGGAGATCATTCACTTTTATTATTCATTTTATTTATCATTGCTTATTTGATGTCTTGGTCAGTTTCTGTCCCGAGGTATCTTTTGGTTGAACATTTTCCTTTTTTCTGTGTAAAACAGAAACTGGTTAACACAGAGGCAGCTAGATGACACACTGGATAGAGTACTTGCCCTGAAGTCAGGAGTTCAAATCTGGCTTCAGACCCTTAATACTTACTTGCAAATAATCAATTTAACCCCAATTGCTTCACACACACACACACACACACACACACACACACACACACACAAAGCAAAAAGAAACTGGTTAATTCTGATTTAATGGTGAACCAGAACAACTCAAGAAAATGGAGTTGTTTAGGCAGCACTGATGACAAGCACTTTTATCAGTGATATTTGTTAGTAGTGTGGGGAAATAATGAGTTCCAAGGTCCACCAATATTAATAGTTTAGATGAACAGCTGTGAAGAAAGTGAATACAATTGCTCTGTGAGTCACTAAGTATTTATTAGCATCTGCTATGTGCCAGACACTGTCCTAAGCAATGGGGATCCAAAGAAAGATGAAAGAAATCTTTGCCCTCAATGAGTTCACAATCTAAAGTGAGATGACATGAAAACAAACTTGTATAAACAAGCTATATTCTGGATAAATAGAAAAAATCAAAAGAAGCATTAGAATTTAGAAGGATTTGGAAACATTTCTTATAGAAAGTATAACTTTGGTTCTGATATATCATTTTCAAGGAGAAATATTTTTGAATAGGCTAAATTTAGAATAAAAAGGTAGTAACTGTATTGAATAATTTGTTTTATTCCTTTCTAACTGGTGATCATCATGCTCATAAAATTACAAAATTAATTATTCAGACTGATTTGCAAAAATGCACACTTGGAGCCATAGGATCTGAAAATCCAAGAGAGCTAGCTCAAGCTATGGATCTGATGGGATCATGAGATTTGGAGTTATAAGGGACATTACAGAACTTTTTATTATAAGTGAAAATAATCTAATCTGAAATCACTATTTTTACTGATATGAAAGCTAAAGCCAAAAGAGTTTAACATTCTTGCTTAGAATCTATACATGTAATGCATAGTTGGATCAGAATTTGAACTCATGTGTTCCTGTTTCAAGTCTCATGTTCTTCCTACTATAGCATGTTATAAAGAAGGAGAGGTGAATGTGGGAAGCAGGGTAAGGGCAGAGAGTAGGAATTTCAATGAAAGAAATGTTTAAATTATACATGTTTCATGCTTTCTTATATATATGGAAAGTTAAGTACTTCCTTTATGGGATATATTAATGAAGACAGTGAGAAGCTAAATAGAAAACATAATCAATGGTCATTTTTGTAACATGACATTTTCTCTAGAATTGTGGATTAAATGTAAGACTCGAATTTTAAGAAGTATAGAAAAAGGAAGTATGTTAAGTAATGAGATATACTCTCTCAAGGGCAAGTGCCAGAATCCTTTGCACAAGGCAAAAGGAGAGATAAAGCCTTATAGAACTAAGGCCATTCTTGAAAACAAAACAAAACAAAAAGAAGAAAAACCCAACAGCATAAACTATAGAGGATTTGAAGGACTGAAAGTGAATGCTATGAATCTACCTGCCAAGACAAATCTAGGAACTATATGGACACAATTACAAAACACTTTCATACAAATAAAGTTAGAACTAAACAATTGGAAGAATATCAAGTGCTCATGGGTAAGCTGAGCTAATATAATAAAAATGACAATTCTACCTAAATTAATCTTCTTATTCAGTGCTGTACCAATCAAACTGCCAAGAAATTCCTTTATAGAGCTGGAAAAAAATAATAGCAAAATTCATCTGGAAGGACAAAAGGTCAAGAATTTCAAGGGAATTAATGAAAGTGAATGCTATATTAGACCTCATGGTCTATACATTCATTACATAAAAGAGGTGGGGAAAAAAACAGGGAAAGGGCAGATTCCTAAAGAAAATGTTTTTTTCTTCCTTCCTCCTTCCCTTCCATCCTCCCTTCCTTTCTTTCTTCTTCCCTCCTTCCCTCCTTCCTTCCTCCCCCCTCCCTCCCTTCCTTCCTTCCAGGCAGACAAAATGTCTGTAGGACAAAAAACTAAAAGAAGCAAAAAGAGACAATAATCAGCTCTCCAGTTTTATAAATCAGAAGAGGCCCTGGCAACTAGAATGGAGGGGGAAAAGCTGCTGCCAGATGTAATGACTCAAGTAGTCTTGGTCTGTTATCATCAAAAGAGTCAAACAATTTTACCATTAGCATAAGATAGATTAAAATAACAGAGGAGAGGGAACAGGACTAACATGACACTATCTGATTAGTATTTTCTCAAGGACCTTGGCTTGTGGCCTCAACTGATAATAGATTCAACCACTCCAAAATTATTCTTTCTGATGATCTGATGTTAGAAAAACTACAGAAGCCATCAAATTTGAATGATTTGCTTTTATAATGTTTGCAACCAAGTTGGACCATTATAACAACAATACACTTAGAAAACAACAACATTGAATGCATCCTATAATTATTTGGGAGGTGGGGATAGACCCAAGGTTACTAGAAATGTAGATTTTCAGAATGAAAAGATCAAATGTCCTTTTATGAATCAGGAAGTTATATGTGTGGGATATGCTAATAGGGGAATAGAATAGTCATACAGATTTGTAAAAAGCTTTTATAAAATAAATTTTGGAACATGAAATGTTTTCACAAATACTCAGAGATAAACAAACACACGCATATAAATATCCTCCATAATTTTTTCAGGTCCACAAAGAAGCTGTATAATCTAAAAAAGATATTCAACCTCAGATCTTATGAGATCCTATGCAGTTTTATTTTCTGTCCTGTCCTGAAGCTTTGTCCCAATAATAAACTATAAAAAGAAGTATCTGTGTATGGGACGAAAAGACACATAGTTACATCAAAACATATAAGCAAAGTAACTGGGAAAAAATCAGTGAGGAATTAGTCAACTCAATGAAAAAAAAAAGCTGTTTAAGCCCCTCCATTTACTATCATACAAATAATTTTTATCTTATAAGTAATATTGAATATTTTAAGTGATTTGATGAGATGTTATGAAATTATTTGAACATAAGAAGAGTTGGTACCTATCTAAAGGACCTGGAATTATTCTTTTTGGTAAATTAGTTATCCAATGACTTCTGCAAATATATCTGGAAGTTGAAGTAAAAACAAAAGTTGAAGTATGAAATAATGAAACAAAGGAAAACAAGGAAAAAGGGAAAAAAATTATGTAGTATCTTTAAGTTTGAAACCAATTTAGATGAGTTATTTTATTTGATCCTCCCAACAATCCTGTTAGGTGGGTATTATTAAAATTGTTAACTCCATTAAATGGACAGGAAAACTGAGGCTAACAGTAGTTTAGTGAAATTTAGGGTTACACAGTAATTATCAAATATGATATTTGAGTAAATCTTCTATCTCAACAGAAATTTTAAAATGACCATAAAATGATGAGAAACAAGGTTTTTTTTGAACATGGAAGTATGGATGAATATTTAAAATCTCCTTTTTCTTAGATCAATTTGAAATATTACCAAAAAATAGATGAAAACTCCTTTCCAGAATTGTTCTTTTGGGAAAATATACAGACAAAAAGGTCAAGGGTAGAAAACCATACTTAATTTATATTTATGTAATACCAGTACCTTCTCTTATAGCATAAGTAGTGATTAATGCTACAGACCGCATAGGGAAGTTAAAGATATTGAGCTTAGGAAGAAGGTCCTTTCACCTCTTGAAGGAATCATTCAAAGAAAGAATGAACAGTGGCACTTTCTCAGTCTTTGTATCCTCATTTGTAAAATGGAGATAATAGCATCCATCTCACAGTGTTGTTATGTGATCAAATGAGATGGTAAATTTAAAACATCTTGCTAGTCTTAGAATTATATGAATGTGATTCTGTTCCAATGATTGATCATTTTATTTCTTAAAATTTTTTTGATTATTATTGCTTTGCATTATAGTTTGCTATGTGGTACTGCTAGACCCCCTTCATTAGCCCTTTTCCCCTCATTATTTCTCTTGAGATTTTTTACCTTTTATTCTTGTAGATGAATTTCATTATTATTTTTTGATTATATAAAGTAATCCTTTCTTAGTTTGACTAGTAAATATGGTATTGGCTTTGCCTCCCAATGAACACTATATATTTCTCCAATTATTGAGGTCTAGCTTTATTTTAATTAAGAATGTTGGGCACATACTATGTATATCTTGGTAAGGATATTACCAATTATATATACATATAATATATATATTATTTAATAAGAAATTTTAAAAATATAAGGGCCTTCTAAGGATCTGCTAGGTTTTGTTGTAAAATATACAGAAAATTGTAATAACTTATATGTATTCATTTTATGTCCTGAAACTTTGTTCAAGTTTTTGTTTCAAGTGGGTATAGTGGACTCTCTAGAATTCTCTAAGTAAGTTGTCACATCACAAGAAGTAATATATTTTTTTCCTTTTTGTCTATGCTTAGTTTCTTTTTTCTCATTTTTTTGTTATAGATAGCATATCTAAAATTATATCAAATAGTAATAATGATGATGGACATCCTTGCTTTACTACCAATCTTATTGGAAAGGCTTCTGATTTCTCATCATTAATTAATTCTGAATTTTGTTTTAGCTAGAAACTATTTATCTTATTAGGAATGCTGTATTTTTCCTGTTTTCTAATTAAAGTGGTGATGTATCTTGTCAAAAGCCTTTTTTCAAATGTTTTGATGTAATATTACTTTTGTTGTTCTTATTATCAATATGATATATTATGTAGAAAAGAAAATCAACATTGTATACTGTATTTTAGGAGTAAGTGCACCAGGAAACAAAATCTCATCTAATTAAATATTGTTCTAAATTCAAGTTATTTTTAACAAAGAGAAATATCCAAACTAATACAATTCATCTATGCCTTCAGGCATCTCTTTACCCTAAGTCAAGGTGACATTTCCAGAAGTCTTGAACAAAATTATCATATTATGTCAAAATATTTTTAGTTAATATTCCAGAACAACAATCAGTACTTCATTTTTTCCTTAAGCAGTCCCCCTCAAGAATTAAAAAGAGTTTCTTCCCTCTGATCAATATAGAAAATCCACTCTGGAGAAAGTTGGGTCATTGTACAATTGCTTCAAGGTATGGGGAAAATAAAGATCTTAACAGGACTTGATATATGCTTTTTGAAATTTCAGTTTATATCTTTAATCATTTCTGTAAGAAAGGTGTTGGACCTTTAACTCATCTCACTAAAGAGACTAGAGTGGAAATGGGAATAGGACTGAGAGAGAGCTTTTAGACTAGAGAAATATTATTTCTTAATATTTTCAATTGCATCAAAAAGGAATCAAGAATATTCTTCCAAAATTTTATGGATTATTTTTTCTAATATTGAACCAACATTGAATTTTGGACATAAAACAAAGCTGATAAGGACATAAAATATTTGTGATATACTTTTATGTAGCCTTTTTGCTTTACTGAAGTTTTTCTTTTTATGTAATGAATCTTAGCCAGAAATAGAGATCTGATGATATGCTACATGAGCTCTATAATATCCTCTGATTCTATGTAGTCTCCCAGTTTCATCTTGGATAATAAATAGCATGCAAATTATTATTCTATAACTGCATGGAATGTCTGCTGCAGAGATCTGAAAGAACTTTGAAAGGTAGATTTGATGTAATTACTTCAATGACAGCAAATTTTATTGGTTTATCAAAGACTTCATGGTATATGAGAGCAATACAACAGGAACAGAAAGAGGTTGTATATCTTACTATGATTAATAATTTGAAGATGAACTTCATACAGAGTAGAAATTCGAAGAAATTGGAAATTTTGCAATGACCATTGAAGGGCCAAATACAAAACAATAATCAATTATTTGGGACTTTGGCCCCCAACCAATGGCTTGATGGAAGTGTATAATTTTTGGCCAGATGTGTCAGGGCAAGGGGATGGTAAGTTCAGTAGAATGGAAGAAAAAAATTCCCAGGACCATCTTGTTGATGAAATGGAGATTATCAAGCCTTACTCCTCTAGATGAAAGCAGAGTATAAGCAGATACATCCAAGGTCAGTCCCATCAAACATTTTCAATTATTTAGATATTACTTGGCTGGCCAGTCTCCAGGTGACCTGTGAACTTCAGGGCAAAATGACTTTCAAACTCTGATCTATTTGTTCTTGAGTTATCATTGAACTTTGCCATATGGTTTTATTTAGGTTCTGCAAATTATGCTCAGTATCTCAGATGCACTGGAGATAGAAGTGCATTAGGAATTTCTTTCTTTTCCTTCAATATATAAATACTAAAACATTAATATCTATAAACATTACTATAATTTACCAGAATTATTTTTTCTTCTGTACTTTGTCTCTTTTGATTCATCTTGAATGTTTTAGAATATAAGCTAGAAATATTGTTTAAAAAATAAAGCTACAAATGTTTTGCATCAATACTCCTCAAGGATATTGCTCTAACTTGCTCTTTTTCTGTTCTGCCTGTCCTTCTTTACTTATCAAGACCACATTTACATGGTAGAAGAAATTTGGAATGATTTTTATTTTACTATTCTTAATTCTTTTTGAAATATTGGAATTAATTCCTCTGTAAATGTTGGATAAATTCATTTATAAGTCAATTTGAACCAAACTATTTTTGGAACTAATTTTGTACATTCAATTTTTTTTTTTATTTTGTTTCTGAGCTTGAGTTAATTCAATTCTATATATTTTTTCTACTAATCTAGGTATTTAATATTTTTCTTAATATCCATCCCTGTCATTTAAACTTTCATTTTAATTGGTAAGACAGGTTCTAATTATTTCCTTTATTTGTTCTTTGTTTATTGAGAATTATCCTATCTAATTTTTGAAATAATTGACAATTTTGTTTTTCCTCTTTCGTTAATTATTTATTTTGTTTTAAAACCAAGTTCCAGTTTTATTAATTTAGTATTTTTTGCTTTAAATTTTCTTTATTCTTTTTTGATTTTGAGATTTTTTTAGTGTTTAATGTGATTTAAAATTTGTTGGTTTCTAATTTTTTAAAGTTATTGCTCAATTTGTTTACCTTCACCACTAGTTTTAAATTTCCATTTTTGTATTTCAGTTTTTATTAGACTCTTTTCTTTTTATAAGATATTCTTGGAATTCTATTTCATGAAAGTTCATTATTTTACTTATAAGATTATATTTGTTTTTGCTGGATAAGTTATTTTTATTTGTAAGCCTATAACACGTTGCAGTATTATATTCTAAGCTCTACATATCTTTATTTTGATAGCAGCTAAATCTTGTGTGAACTTGATTGTGCCTTCTTGGTATGTATATTTTTTTCTTTCTGGTAGGTGTTAATATTTTGTTTTTTTGCCCAAGGGCTCTTAATTTTGGATATTATGATCCTGGAAGTTTTTGTTTTGTAATTTTTTCTAATAGATGATTAGTAATTCTCCTCCCCACCCCCCATTTTAACTCTTCCCTAGTTTTAATAGATTTGGAAAATTTTATTTCATAATTGCTTGAAAAATGATGTCTAGGCTCTCTTTTTTATTGTCTTAGATTTCAGAAAATACAATGATTCTTAAATTACTTCTCTTTGATCTGTTTTCCAGAGCAGTTATTTTTATATATGATATCTTCTAGTCTCATGTAATCATCAACTTTCTTTTCACAATCTAGATGAGTCTTAGAGGTTAACCTGGAATTCACTCTCTTTGCTACATAAACTATTAGAGATCAGAATACTCTGGGGAAGATGAAGGCTCCATGGTCATCTTTACTGGATCCAGGGCTACTTCTTACACTAGTTTATAGCTGTAGATACAACTTTAACCTTGAGAGAGAAGGCTTTGCTTCCTAATTAGTCTTGATCTCTAATGCCTATAGATTTTCGCTTATCTCCATATGCTGATGTTGGCTAGAGGAATAACTCATTTAGTTTTCTCATTGGATTTTCAAACTGTGAATTACTGAGGCTCTTTTCAGATCTTTGTCAGAGTATTTGAGGAGAATTGAGCTGTTCTATTTCTTTCTATTTTACCATCTGTGCTGCTCTTTCAGGTCTATTTTGCTTGTATATATGGAGAGGGATGTGTGTGGGGGGGAGGAAGGTGGGTTGAGGTAAATGTGTTTCTAGAGCCTTTCTGGACCCACCAAGGTTATGAAAAAGTAAGATAGTGGAAAGAGTCTTAATTTTGAATCAGAAGCTATGCTCAAATTCTATCCTTCATTGTCTATTTTTATAAAAGTTAAGCAAGGCACTTTACTTCCATGGCCCTGATTTTCTTCAACTGAAAAAATGGTAAGAATTGGTCTAGATGATTCATATTTTCCTTTCCTTTTCACAATATAGATGAGTCTCAGAGGTTAACTTGGAATTCACTCTCTTTGCTACATGAACTATGAAAGATCAGAGTACTCTGGGGAAGATGAAGGCTCCATGGTCATCCCAGCCTATGTTTCAGGAAAAGCAGAGATCTGGAAAATAAGGAACTCAGTGTGCTTCTTGTTCAACCTCCTCTTTTGTTAAATGAGGAAACTGAGGTCTAGAGAGGTTGTAACCTACTCAAGGTCACATTCATAATAAATGACACGGCTAAGGGTCTAATTCAGACCCTGATTCCAAATCCATCACTCTTTTCTGTTTATTTCATTGTGTCCCATATGGACAATTGCTGGTAAATAGCCTAAGTGAACTGGGAAGGTTGTCAAGAACTTGCATAGTTATCATCACATTTTTCACCCCTAATAATCCCACTTTAGTAATCTGGAAACCAGAATTGACAAGTTTCTTCCTTGTCCAGTAAAAGGAGATGGGGTCAAGTCCTGGCCACTAGCTGGCTGTGTAATTTGGGGCAAGCTATGTATCTTGAGGTTCATTTTCTTTTTTCTAACATTAGGGAGTTGGACTAGGTAATCTTTAAATTGTTTCCAGCTCTCACATTTTATTGTCAACATTTTCTTACTACCTCCAGCTTTTTTGGAAATGAGAAGGGAGTCCTTTGGGCTTAAAGGCATGCAGAAGGAAACAGTTCCACAGGCTGGCTGCTCAGCGATCTTCCAGGTGTGAGCTTGTGGCTGGGAGAGGGGGACCATGAAGCAGTGAGGGCTGAAAGGGGAAGAAGGACAGGGATCTGGAGTCATGGCCTATGGGGATGGGCACAGGGAAACCTTATCACTGAGAGTCATATCCAGAACTTTTGTCGTGTGTGTGTGTGTGTGTGTGTGTTGTGTGTGTGATAAAGATTAAATTGTACTCAGTGTCAACACTGATGCCTGTTTGCAGCTAGAGGAGAATTAACAGAGAAAAGAACAGGTTGCCAGTATAAAAGTAATACTAATTACAGTCACTTAAGTGAACTACTTACCATTTATGGCTAATTACCATGCACATCGTAGCTATTATGGATATCATTAATATGTGTCAGATTAATTCTGTTGTTTTATTTGATTATGACATTAAAAATCTATTCTTATGTACTAAGCCTTCTGGTGCTCATAGAGCATGCTTTCTTCCTTACAGAAGAAGGAAATTAGAAGATCTGTTGATGCTGGCACTCTTAAAAATGATCTATTTGTTCAAAATAATAGTTCTTTTTATATTATTATATACAACTTCATCTGTCCTAGGAGGCCTACTTATTGGGTATATTAAAATGAAAGTTTATTTTTGGGGTTATTTATTGGATTACACGGTCAATAAGGTCCTTATCAACTCTGAGAATTTGCATTTCTTTAATTAGGATGGGAGGAAAGCAGCATATAATAACAATTTGAAATGGTGTCTTTCAGTATTTAATGTCTGTAGAATTATTTTGAAATGAGTCTCACTATATCTTTTTTCTTCTACAACTATTTTCATATCTTTGGTGCATTTTGCAGAGTTTTATATACATACCACAGTTTGGATAAGTGGTCATCTTTAAGATAAATTCTCAATTACAATTTTGTAATAAAGAAAATATTTTTAATAAAGTAGAATTCTCAAGGAAATAAAAAAGAAGTTGTTTAGAGAAACAATTGGTTCAGCATGTCAGATTGGAAAATTGAAATACCTAGTTAGAAATTTAAAAAAAAATTTATTTGTCAGACAATTGGGATTAAGTGACTAGCTCAGGGTCACACAGTTTGAAAGTATTGTGTCTAAGATTACATTTGAACTCAGGTCCTCCTGACTTCAGGACCGGTGCTATATCTACTACCACATCTGGGTGCTCCCAGTAAGAAATTTAAGAGCAGAGAATGTCTTCCTCAGTTGTTTAACTGGTCAATCCATCAGTCAGTCAACATACATTTATTGTTTACCAAGTACTCACTATCTACTTAGTGTTTTCTATGTACTATGCTAAGTTTGAGGGTATAAAAATTTATTCCTGCTCTAAATTGTAATGGAGGGAACAATATACACAAACAACTTTGTACATATAAGATAAATATAGTATTAATGGAGTGTAATCTCAGAGGGAAGGCATTAGATGTGGGGAGAGATTGGAAAAAGCTTCTTACAGAAGGTAGTGAAACCCAGTGAAGTCAGGACATAGAGGGAAAGGGTTCTAGATGGGAGGAATGGACAATGAAAGGCATGGAGTCTAGAAATGTAATATTATGAACAAGGAACAGCAGGAAAGGCAGTTTAGCTGAATCATGGAATTATGAGGAAGGAATTAAAGTATGAGAAAGCTGGAAAGGTAAGAGGGGGTCAGATTTTGAAGAACTTTAAATATTTTCTTCCTGATAATTCCAGAATGAAGATAACAATTTAATTACAGTGCAGACACCATGAACTGAACCAGGAGGTAGCTATCTACCCTCTTCCTTGTCTTTTAAAAGGTTTTGGGACTGGGGAATTTGTGTTATTCTTTTTGGTTTATTCCCCAGTTTCAGGTGTAGTTAGTAGTTCTCACTGGATTGAGAGTTCAAGCAATGACTGTCTTGGATTCAGAATTGCAAGAGGGCTATTGTAACTAGCTAGCCTAGTAGGGAAGCCCAGAGAAGTTAAATACCTAATATTTGAACCCTAAAGGGGTTTTGGCCTGGGAGCTTAAATTTATGCTTTGGAGGAACTAGGCTAAACTACTTGCATATTTACTATTACACCTCTGAAGTAGATATTTCTTTGTAAAACTTAATCCAAGTGTGAGTGGCCAAATAGACCTGGGGCTCCCGGAAACCACCTACAACTTGGAGGAACACCATTGATTGGGGGGGTTGAAACCAATGGCAGAGATAGATACTCCAACCTGTTTAAATGTCCTAGAGAATTCTGGGGAAAGGGGTAAAATATGACAAAAATCGCTTTCAGGTGAGGTGGGACAGGGAGATTAAGCAGGGAATCAAATGGCCATATCTAGACTTTAGGATGTATTGGAGAGAGAAGAAATTTGAGGCAGGGTGACAACTAGAAGATTATTACAACAGTTCTTGAGGGCCTATTGCAAGATTATACAAATATAGAGAAAAAATATGAAGGTAGAAACACGTTTGGAAATGTGGAATAAGTGTGAATGAAGAATCAAAAATGACATTAAGATTGTGAGCCTGGGTGATTGAGACAACTGTGGAACTTTTGACAAAATTAGAAAAAAAAGGGTTTTGATGGGAAAGATAATGAATTTTATTTTGGATATATTGAGTTTGACATGCTAACAGACCTTCTACTAATGATTTCTAAAGAACAGTTGGTGATGTGAGACAAGATTTCAGAAGAGGGATTAGAGCTGGATATACAACTATAAAAATCATATTATAAAGATGACAAGTGAACACATGAAAGTTGAGATGATCAAGCAAGATAGTGTAGAGGGAGAAGAAAAGAAAGTCCTTGAGGATATGCATAGTTAGTAAACATGATATGAATGAAGATCCAAGAGAAAAAACAATGATTGATGGTAGGGTCATGAAGGAGAAGCTCGTTAAGAAAATAGCCTTAAGTTTTTAAGTGTGTGGTCTTCATCTGAGAAGGGAGATGAGGGTACCTGTAAAGCTTGAAGAGGAATAAAATGGTGTATGGAAGATGCTTTGTTGAGTGGGGTAGTGAATTAATTAGTAGGTACAAAGTAGTGAGCAATGCTCTGGGTGCAATTATGAATACAGGCCTAGTTTGAGTTAGAAATATTTGAGTTCTAATGCTGCCTCAAAAATCTACTAGCTGTGTGATCCTGGGCAAATCACTTAAACCATTTGACTCTCAGTTTCTGATTCTTTAAAATATGGATAATATTAGGACTTTCCTTTTAGAGTTGTATGACTCAAATGAAATAACGCATGTTAAACGCTTTCCATATCTTAAAAGGCTATATAAATGCTATGATGATGATGAAAATAAATGGACATGCTTCACATAATATGTAGTAAATCACAGTATTAATTATATGTTATATGAAGCTTGTCTACAAATACAATTCTAGAATATGAAATAGGGACTATGAATGGAAAAGGATTCTCAACGAAGTAGTAAGAAAAAGAGGCTTCTCAGAACTAAACATTTCTACAATAAAAATAAATATCTAATTGCAAATTTAAGAGGTACCTATAGGCTGTTTGCCCAGTATGTTTAGAGGTCTTTAGAGTGACTGTGGGAATGTCAATACTTATGTATATATTAAAATTCCAAGGGTTTTGCTAAAATACTTGTCTATTTAATGTGATTATCATCATTTACATAGTATAATTAGGTGTATGTGTGTGTGTGTGTGTGTGTGTGTGTATGTGCATTTGTGAGTGTGGAAACAGAGAGACACACACAGAAAAAGAGACAGAGACAGAATAAAATAGAGAGAGACAGAAAGACAGAGACAGAGACAGATAGACACAGGGACAGACACAGAGAGCTGCAGAGACAGAAAGTATTTTTAAATTAAAATGTGAAATGCATTTTTAAACTTAAAGAGCAAAATATTGATCTATCTGTTATGACAGTCATTTCCATGCGAAAAAATGTAAATTTTCATTTCTTGATCACTTTTAATTCTCTGCTCTGCAAAAGGAAGATTAACATACATGGTGATGATGGTAGCATAATTGCAAGGAAGGGTAAATTGATGAAGTTGAGGAGATTAGGTGTACTAGAATGATTCCTCTTTAAAGCAACTGTTTCATCCCATTGTGGCTTTGAAGTAAATATCTGCCCACACACTATGGACTAGGGTGGACCAGAGAAGGAACAGTGATTCTCCACACATGAATGACAATAGGCGAGGCTAGAAAAAGGGAAGCTTTGGCAACTCAGGCATAGACTGCATCTACCCTTGGGGGTTAGCTTAATATAACCTAGCAGAAACCTGACATATTGGAGAATAATGGCAATACTATTCCATTACTTCTTCAGTAGGCTTTATAGTCAGTTGATGTTCAGAATTTAGTCCATTGAAATTTGTATTCTTTAGCAGTTAACATTTTATACTGTATTGCTATCTAAATACACTAGTGTTTTCTTTCTGCTATTTAGTCAGATCTTAGTTGTTATGCTAACAAGTTAACTTTTATGCTTCAAAAGCAAACAAACAATAGAAGTAGACAGAAATTGGAATTTATGGCATTAACAATTGCTTTTAAATTGCTTTAAAAACTACTAAAATGCTTATTAGGAAAATGCAAATTTTGTTCTTCCTTAAAGTTTTCTTCATAAGTAGCTAGGTGGTACAGTGGTTAGAATCCTGGACTTGGGAATCAGGAAGCTAGGAATTCAAATTTTAACAGAGTTTTGGGGGCAGTGGAGGAGATAGGCCATTCTGATTTGAATTTATTCAAGGAAGGAAGCATGAATATACACATAGTTGGGCATAGAAATTCATCTTAGTCAGAAAACAGAGAAAGGCTTTAAGAAAAAGGGATAAAATAAGAAGGGTAGATTAAGGAATTAAGGATAGAAGCAAAAGACTTTTGCTGGTGGGGGCAGGATAAAAAAAGAATGAAAAAGTGTAAGAAAAGACTGGTGTGAAATACACAGTCATCATATCTGTGAACATTAATGGGATGAACTTACCCATAAAATATAAGAAGATAGCATAATGGATTAGAAACCAAAATCCAACAATGTACTTAAAAATGAAAGAGAGCAGAATAGATGTAGCAGATTATATTAAGCTTCAAATGACTTTTTTTTTTTTTTAAAGCAGGGGTGGAGCTCATAATCTTAGACAAAGCAAAAGCAAAAATAAAAATTGAGAGTCATTAATAGGGAAACTATATTTTGCTAAAATGTATAATCATTATTTATATTAACTCATAACCATAGATAATGTGTTAATATCAATAATGATTATACATTCATCGGAATTCTAAAAGGAAGAGTTAATGAATTATAGGAGGTAATAGACAGTTAAACTATTTTAGTGAAAGACCTCAATTTATCTACCTCAGACCTAGATAAATCTAACTATAAAATGAACAAGAAAGATGATAAGGAGATGAATTCAGAAAAATTCAAGATGATAGAGCTTGGAAGGATACTTAATGGGAATAGAAGTACACCTATTTCTCATCAGTGCATGATATCTCCACAAAAATTTATCATTTAGTAGGGCATAAAAGGCTCAGAACCAAACAGAAAAATATTAAAGGCATTTTTTCTAAACATAAGACAATTGCATTCAATTTAAAAAATAACCTAATGCTAAAAAATGGGTGGGTTAAAGAACAAACTATGGAAACATTTATTTAATTCATTAAAAATAATGAAAACAACAAAACAACATGTCAGAATTTTTAGTATATAGCCAAAATAAAACTCAGGAGAAAAATTTTCATCAAAAAGAAATAAAGAGCATGTGAATTAGGCGTGTACCATCACCACTACCACCACCATCACCAAAACAACAAGTAGTAAACCAAGAAATTAAAAATTCCCTAGTAAATGCTAAAATACAATTCCTAAAAATTAAAGGATAGAGAAAAAAAAATAAAATAAAAAAATGGACCAATATATAAAACTAGAAAGTGTTTTTTTTTTTTGAAAAAGAAAACACTAATAAAATAGACAAACAATTGGCTAATTTGATTTTAATCAAAAAAAGAAAAAAATTTTCTTTCCATTATTAAATGAAAATTTCCATTATTAAAAATGAAAAAGGTGAATTAATGACAAGGAAAGGAAATAAAGCAATTGTTAGAAACTACTTTGCCAAAAATATGCCAATAAACTTGAAAGTCTAAATGAAGTAGATGAATATTTACGAAAATATGAATTCCTCAGACTAATGGAATAGGAAATTGAATACTTAACTAACCCTGTCTTAAAAAAAGAAATTGAACCAACCATGAATTTACTGCCTAAGAGCGGAAAAAAATGACCAGATATATTAATACATGAGTTCTACCAAACATTTAAAGGAAAATTAATTATAATACTGTATAAACTTTGACAAATTAAAGGAGTCCTACCAAATTCTTCCCATGATTAAACATGGTCTTAATATCTAAATGGGAGAGAATCAAAACAGAGAAAGAAAACCATAGACCAATAAATATTGATGCAAAAATTTTAAATAAAATGCTAGGAAACAAATATTAGTAATTTATCACAAAGATCATACAGTTCAATGAGACTGAATGAACTGGAACTGATGAGCTTATTTAACATCATGAAAACTATATAGCTTATGACAATAAATTTGCCGTATAAACAAGAAAATCAAATATATGATTTTTTTCTATAGATGAATAAAAAGCTTTTAAAAATACAGCACTTATTCTTGTTAAAAAATACTAGAAAGTACTGGAGTAAATGGAACTTTCTTTGAAATTCTAATAGCATCTATCTAAAACTAAGAACAAGCATTATGAGTAATGGAGATAGATAATCTAGAAACTTTTCCGATAAGATTGGGATTAGACAAAGATGTCCACTATCATTATTGTTATTCAATAACTGGAAATACTAGCTATAGCATTAAGGTAAGAAAACTAAGTTGAAGGAATAAGCATAGGCAATGAGGAAATATATTATCACTTTTTGCAAATGATATGTTGATTTACTTAGAAAATCTTAAAGTCAGCTAATTGAAACAATTAAGAACTTCAGCAAATTTGCAGATTACAAAATAAATCCACACAAATCATCAGTCCTTCTTATATTAAAAATAAAATCTATCCAGAAGAGACAAATTGCATTTAAAAAGACTACAGTTTATATCAAATAGTTGATCTCAATGTGTCAAGATACACACCAGAGCTTTCTGTATACAATGATAAAATATTTTATTTAAATACAGTTTTAAATAATTAGTGAAATATTAATTACTCATGAGTAGACTTAATGAATATAATAATACTACCTAAATTATTTTACCTATTCAGTTCCATACCAATGAACTCTCAAGAAATTATTTTATAGAATTAGAAAAATAACAAAATGTATCTGGTAGAACCAAAGCTCCAGAATATCAAATGAATCCATGAAAAATATTAAAGGAAGGAACATAACAAAAGTAGACCTAATAACTATACCAGAAAGCTGCAATCAGCAAAATAATTTGGTATTGAGTAAAAAACTAGAGAAATTAACCGATGGGATGGATTACATACACAAAATATAGAAACAAATGATCTTAGTAACTTAGTGTTTGATAAACCCAGAGATCTCAGTTCTTAAGACAAAAACTAATTATGTGATTAAAAACTGCAAGTCCTGCAGAAACTAAGCATAAAACAACATCTCCTATATATCAAAATAAGCTCAGAATATTTACATAATTTAAATAAAGGGTAATAACATAAGTAAAGTAATGAAACAGGGAAAATTACAGATTTATGGATGGGGTAGAGTACATTAACAAACATTATACAGGGTCATAGATTAAAAAATGGATAATTTTGAGTATATACAATGAAATATTTTGTTCAAACAAAATGCAGTTAAAATTAGAAGATATATACGAAGGTGGGGGGAAATCTTTTCAGTTTTTCTTTAAAGGCCTTATTTCTAAAATATATAGGGAATGGAGTTAAATTTAGAAGAATAAGAATCATTCCTCAATTCATCAATGGTCAAAGGATATGAATAGGCAGTTTTCAAGGGTCACACCTAGTAAGTTTTCAGCAAGATTTTTCAACTTAGGTCTTCCTTAACTTCAGGCCCATCACTCTATGCAGTGTAGCACCTCTCTGCCCTGCTATGTATAAAAAGTATATATAATAGCTCATCTTGTGATGGCAAAGAATTGGAAACTCAGAAGATACCCATCAATTGGGCAATGACTGAGCAAGTTGTGGTATGTGAATGTGATCAAATACTATTGTGCTGTAAAAGATAGCATAAATCTTTCATAAAAACCTGAGAAGACATGCATGAACTGGTACAAAGGGAAGTGAGCATAATCAGAACAATTTACACAGTAACAACACTATTATAAAGATAGTCAACTTTGAAAGATTTAGTAACTCTAATCAACACAATGAATTGCCATAATTCCAAAAGACTCATGATGAAACATGCTATTCACCTACAGATAGAAAACTGATAGACTCAAAGTTTATGAAGATTGAAATGTATTTTTAAATATATTTTTTGTAGTTTCCCTTTTTTTTTGAATATGGCTAATGTAGAATTTTTTTTGTATGTATAGATACATATTTGTAATGAGTATTGTTTTTCTTGCCTTAATGACTGTGAGAGAAGTTAGAGAGGAAAAGAATTTGGAATTAAATAAAAAATAAAAATTCCTGTGCTTCTTAAAAAAAGTAAATGCATTTAAACAAAGATTATTTTAAAAAGTGTTTCTCATTTAGTTATCTACATTTGTATGATACCCAACTAGATAGATTGTAAACTCCAGGAGAGCAGGAACCTTAATTTCACTATAAATCTCATTGCCCAGTATAATGCTTTAGCAATAGATATTTGCCAAATCTTTGCTAAATTTTAATTTGAAAAGTCCAAACATACTGTCTATTAGAGACATGATAAATTTCAGGGTACAGAATTAGAAATATGGGTAGATTTCTCTCACCCCCTTTCAGTGTGTGCATGCATATGCTATGGACACAAAAGTGCATACATTTTCAGATGAGATCACTATTACTAGCTTTATTTAATTTGTTTTACCTTGTTTCAAAAGCATCTCTCACAAAGTGGAAGTAATCTGTTAATACATATAATGGGGACAAAATCAATTAAACTTAAAAAAACATCCAATAAGGTTCATTGTTAAACTTTGATATATTAGAATGGATTTTTTTTTCGCTCAAATCTTAAACTATTCCTCAAATAAGTATTATTTTTCTCAGTATTACTAGACGGAATATTTAGGTAACCACCTATTTAGTAACTTCTACTTTATATTAAGAAAATATACATGAATAAAAAATTATAAAAAAAGATAAGAATAAAAGAAATTTAATTTACCAAAAGTATAAAAATTAAATGAAAAAATTATTTTTTAAAAATTATCTTTTTATTTTGTTTTAACTTTAGGGAATAAAATGATAATTTCCATAACATAATATAACAGATGGTTGTATATGAAACTGCATATCTATTATGTACACTTAACCATTTTATTTAAATATATAATAGTTATTGTGTAAATTTATTTTGTTCCCTTTTTTATTCCCTCCCCACGCTAGAGATGGTTATCATTACTCATAAATGTGGCTGCTGTATACATGCATACATATGTGTGTGTGTGTGTGTGTGTGTGTATATATATATATGTATAGTCACTCTATTTATAAGTTCTTTCTCTGGGTATGGATCTTCCTTTATAGTGAACTTGGATATTTATAATAGGTAAAATGACTTCTTTGATCAAAGTAGTTCTTAAAACTAAATTGCTATTACTGTAAATAACATTCTCTAGGTTCTCATTTCATTCTTTATTATTTAATATAAGTTTCTCCATTTTTTTCTAAGATTATTGAACTCAGCATTTCTTATGGAAAAATAAATATTTATGTACTATGTGCAAAGCACAGTTCTAATCACTGGGTTTCTCCTCCTTGTGCTCCTTCTACTCTGACCATTGTTACCGTCTCCCACATACCAGAACCCTACACTCTGTACCTGAAGAATTTGAATCAGATAATTGAATTTTTTTTTTACATATTTTGTTCAGAACCACACTTCTACAGTACAGAAAAATTATAACTATGATTTTTATAATTATCAAGATAATTTGTATAATAAATAAATTAATAATTTAGATCTCTTGAGCTACCTTTTTTGGCTTGTAAATCAGTTTTAAAATGAAGCTTGAAATGATCAATTAACTCTTGGAAACACTCTCCTGTGTATGTTAAGTGAAGGGAATCAAAAATTGTAGAACCTGTTCCTGTCACTGAACTCTGGTCCTGTCTTCCCCAATAAGTAATGACTCCTGTGATTTGAAACAATCACTTAGGAATTGTTCCCACAGCACTGGAGGACAAGCATCTATTGTACTATTGTTCTGTACTCATGGATTGTCATGGAAAACCATTGTACTTAATCCACCTCCCTGCCCCCTTCCCACTTAGAATTTGTAAATAAAGTCTCCACCTTTCCTGAAACCAGTGGAAGTCTCCTGTCCAGGAGAACTTCCAATTTGCAAATTGTATTCCTTGCTCTGAACATGATTCATTAAACTGATCTCTAAAACCCTGTTCCTAGGCCTGCTTTGTGCAGCTCCAGATCTTCACAATTTAGAGACCAAAACAATAAAATTCTGCTACTGATATTAATTTTGGGCTGTCTACATATCATGTTTTTTCCCATGCTACTTCAAGGGTTTAGTTTCCCCAGTAGGATGTAAACTGCAGTATAAGACTTGGGTCCTAACCACTTAAAGCAAGAGTCAAATTGCTAAACTCTCATACTTTTATCAGATGAGAACACATCTCAATTGTTCTTTGGGTGTGAACAAGGTCTGAGCATCTCCTTGACTAGAAAAACAATTTAATTAGATTTGAGAATAAATCTGCTCTGCTTAAGAGAGGGCTTTAGTTACCTTCTGAGAATTTTGTATAAAAATAAAAGAAGCTTATTTGGAACTAAGGAGAGATTTTTAAGGTTTGGAAGACGTGGGGACATCAAGAAGTGAGCCAGATAGAATAGGCAGTACATGAGCAATGACAGTAGAAAGAGAAAGTATAACTGAACTATGGAATCATAAGTAGAGTATGGAGGCTCATTAGCCCTACAGGCAGCTTGAAGCAGAAGTCTTGGATTAATGCCAGCAGTTGTACCCACCTCATCAAAAACAGAAGGAAGTTACAAGAAAAGGCCTGTTTTGTTCCTCTTTACCCTCCCCCAGCTTTTTCTGGTGCTTGTCTATTAAAATATACTGTAATATACTCTGGTATTTCTTGACCCAAATATTTCTGGTTATTTAAATTTTGCCTCAACCACAAAGAGGCCAGGGATTAGTGAGAGATAAAAAAGCAAAGAGCCAGCCTCTTGTCTAAATGTTAAGAATTTCTACTATTAGGGGCTTGTGCCAATTGTCATGGTATTCTTAACTTTTCATTTAATATTAACTCCTTAAGGCAACAGAGGAGGGAACCAGGAGGACCTGAGGCACCATAATACTGCTAATGGTTTTAAGGTGTTATATTTTTAATTTTTATCCCTAGCATTTAACACAGTGTCTGGCACAAAGCAAATACTTAATAAATATTTTATCTATCTATCTATCTACCCATCTATTATTTTCTGTCAGAGTTACTATTGAAGTCTAGAAGCTAGAAAAAGTAGTGCATTATCAAATATTCGGTTCAAGAATGTGTCCTGGAGAATCATCTTTGGTAACTTGCATATAATTTATTCTTACAGATAGGTATAATTTAACAAGTACTCAAAAAGCTTGCCAGTCCCAAATAACCTTCCTAACAGTTTCTGTAGAAGATGAAATGTATACTATTAGAATAATTTCTTTAGGTTGAGGCATTAGTTTTAGAAAATCCCTGTCAAAATGAAAGTGTGTTATTTGTAAGGGGCAACATTTTAAACCATTATCATTTTTAACACAGAACTATAGTCAGGAGGGACCTCAGAAAGTATCTTGCCAAAACCTCTCATTTTATAGCTGAAAAAATAGAGAACCAGAGAACTGAGGTGATTTCTTTTGGTCACAAATTAATGGTCATCATTTGATGAAGACAGGATTTGAACTCAGGTCCTCTGACTATTCCACAGATCTAGTTATAGTAATTCAAAATCTTTTATATTTAACTGAAGGTATTATTTAAGCTGTCCTATGTTGTGTTTAAGTGAGTTGTGGATTAATTTACTATAATTTTTTAAAACAACAAAATGATGTATAATCACATTTATTTGTTAGATTATCTCAACTGCTATATGCTTAATACTCATAAAATAGCATTTAGGAAACTACAGGCTATAGCTCTCCTGGATATATTTTTAAATACAGCAAGGCAACAAATAGGTGACATGGAGGCAAGCAGTAATAAAAATAAAATATTGAGACTCTGTCCTTTTAAAATGTATCGCACATGTTCAGAGATAAATCTCTCCATATACTTTTAAACACAGTTGAATTCTTTCAGGCCATATGAAAAGGGAATTGGATTAGACATCCAATTTGAAATACTGATTTTGAAAAATGGTATTCTTTATTTTAAAATAGCTGTCATTTTAATTGTATATGCTTTTTTCTGGGCTCAAGAGTAAAAAGGCAAATTTTATGTAACCAAGGTGATATTAAATAGCTAATCAGATACCTTGTCTTTTTTCTTGCTTTTACTTTAAGCCTTATAAACTGAGCGTTTGACTATAAATAAAACTATTGATGTTAAAAGGTCATGGCTGTGACCTTTCACATGTTTTTTCTGCACTGTATCTATATACACTGTATACTTTACCCTGAGAAGAGATTCTTTATTTAAGAGAGCTTAAACTGTTCAAATTTGTAATGTACTGGGGATTTCAGAATATCTGGGTGACTTAGTAGATAAAGAACTGACCTTTCATCCCTGAACCCAGATGCAGTTCAACTTGAGTTAAGTGAAAAAGTTTCATGTCAGCTTCCCATTTGATAAACTGGTACTATCTGGTATCATTTAACAGAATTTAACATTATATGCTGGCATTGAGAGAGGTATTATTGAGTATAAAAATGAAATGACTTCTCTTTCTGGGAGGGAGACACCTTAGGTATGCCTTGGTGGTAATAAGTGGGCAGAATTGGGAAATTCATACTGCTGTTACTGCTAACACTACAGACCATTACAACAGACAGAACTAGAAGGTCTTTATGTAACCATTTTGAAAAGGGCTTTCCCTGATACTTGGGACTTTAGGATAAATTTCTAACACTATTTTTAGCTTAGTGTTTGTGTTTCTACATTCAACATTATTTTTCAACTCTTTGGGGGATATAAATCTGTGCTTTATTCTGATTTTAAACCCTCAACAACTAACACTGTCTCTTGCTCATGGGAATTATAATCATATTTAATAAAAAATAATCATAGGATTATACTTTAGGCTCATAAATTTAGAGCTAGAAGGGAATTTTGAGGCTGCCTGGCTAAAGTCATCCTTATTCTATAGATGAAGTAATTGAGGCAACTTACCTTTGGCCCCAGAGGTGCTAAAGCTCTCAAGTTAAGATTTGAATCCAGACCTTATCTAAATCCAATTCTCTTTCCATTGTGTTATTTGTTAAAGTGAACTTTTTTTTTAAACAGAAGGCAGCGATAATTAGATACATGCAATAGTAGTGACTATAGCAATAACATACTGCACATAGACTTACTGAAATTTAAAACAAATCCAATGTGACATCAGACAACTTGTAATTATTCTAATTGTTAGAGGGGAGCAATGGTACAGATCATCCAAAATAGTGGATAATGTGAAAATCATTATGTTTGGCCTTGGGATGGGCAATATGATTTTTCTGACAGCAGATTTATCTTCCTAATTAGGTTTTGCTTAGTCTACAATTAAAATTCGTTAGCATTCCTTGAGCATGCTCCACATGACAGTAGGGAGGGAGAATGCTCAGATATACACTGCACAACACAGGAAAGCATCCTGGGATTTAATGTGTTTCATGAAATGATCCTCCAAAGACCCTCTTACATCTGGATAATAGTTTCATAAATTTGCTTCTAAATTTCTGACATACATACACATACAAACAGAGATAAATATACAATCCTAAGATAATGAAAGGAGCAGATTCATACAAAATATAGGGTCATATATACTAATCCTAAAAAGACACAATTATATTCTGGGAAACACATTTTAAGACAGAATGAGTCAAGTGCTTGTGAATTTATGCTATTAAAAGTTTACATTTATACAGTACTTTGCATTTTATAAAGTATTTTCCTCATATAATAGGATGACCAGAGAAACCCTTTGATGGGCTGGTCTGAGGAACATACCTTCTGGCTTCTGAGAGGTCTTGCATCTTGTTGACAAGAAACATGGAAATTGGACATCTTGGTTTGGTTCCTGATGACCAGGGCCATGCTGAAGCTAAATTGGTTACTGAGAGTAAGGTTACTGAGAGTAAACTCTTGCTGGGAAGAGTCACCTTTTCTTTAGTCTATAAGATTGTGGAAAAGACAGATTCTCTTTCTTTTGGATTCATTTTCTTTCTCCTGAAAATATGTTTCTACTTTAGTATTTGTCCCTATTGGGACAGGGAGGAGAGAAAAATGTATTATTTTGATCCTTTACTGGAAGTCCAAGTATAATGTGTAAAACTACTGACTTGGACTTCCAGTAAAGGATCCTCTGTATCCTCTCAGAAGGTACATGTCCTTCAGTAAGGAGCCAGAGTACATTTCTGGTTCCATTGTTGGCTCCCATGAACAGCAAACTAGTAGATCCTGTGATTATTCCTAACACTTACTATAATCCTATTAAGTAGGGAGTTTAAGTATTCTTCTTGTTCTTGCTCTTTTCTTGTGGTTGAGAAATCTCAGAAAGGCTGAGATTGGCTCAATGATACACATCTAGTAAATGGAATAGTCAAGTCAACAAGCCTTTAAGTAACTACTATCTGCCAGGCATTGTTTTAAGTGTTGGAGAAAGATGAAACAGTCCCTTCCTGCAAGGAGTTCAAAATGTAATGGATAGATAACATGTAGACACCTAAGCATGGACAAGATATTTATCTATAGAATAAATTTGTAATAATGTTAGAGAGGAGATGAGAACATTAAGGAGGACTGGTAAAGACTTTTTGCAGAAGTCAGGGAAAGTAGGAGATGGAAGTTAGAAGGGAAAGAATTATAGGTATGGAGTATATGAAAAAGTTCAATATCTTGTTTGGGAAACTGCAAAGAGGCTAATATCCCTAGATTCTAGAATACATACTGAGTGGCTTAGGTGTAAGAAGGATGGAAAAATAGGATGGGGTCTGGTTGTCAAGAGCTTTAGGAGGTAAAAAGATATTTTTATATTTGTTTCTAGAGGTAATAGGATCCACTTTCAAACTTTTACTGCAAAATTTAAAAATGCAATTAAAGCAATGCTTTATGCTCCTATTATGAACAAAAGTACTATGCTTGGTAATAGGAATATATAAACGAACAATCTTGTGCTCCAGGAGCTTGGAAAGGGTAAGTGGATTATTTCTGAAATTTAGCCTTGGGCCTTGAAATTTAAATTTATGACAATAAGTAAAGACCAAAATGTTGAAAACTACCAATCCCCCAAATCCATCTTGTCACATAAAAATTATAGTTGTTCCAATTAAATTTGGTACTTTTATCATTAATTTAAAAAAAAATCACTGAGGACAGATTGTACTCATAATTAAGAGGGTAAATTTGGATGACTTTCATTTTTATTTTATGCACTTGGTGATTTTGATTAAGTAATCTGATGGTGGCTAGACTACAGAGATAAGAGGAAGTTAGGTAGAGCAAAAGGAGGAAGATTTGGGCATCAGAAAAGAAAAGACAGGGGATTGGTCAATGAGAATATAGAAATAGGAGAGAACTGGACACTATTTGGGGAGACAGAGTAGTTGGAATAAATTTGTGGACTTTAGATAGCTTTTATGTATAATTCAGGGATAAAGTTGATTTTTAAAGATATTTATATTAATGAGACTAGTTCAATAATTAAAGTCCTTTGTGAGATGATTTCTTCTTTGTTGAAATATTAAAGCAATGATCAGATACCTACCTGTTAGATACTTTTTAGAGAAAATTCGATTGAAAGAAACACAGGGAATGTTTGTTAAGAACAACAAAATTAGCTCTTTTATGAAATGTTGGCCTAATGCCATCACCTCTGAGACTATCTTCCAGCTATACTATATTTATCTTATATTGCTTGAGGGAACAGTTTTTTTTTTAATTTGTTGATTGAGTGAATGATATAGTTTAAATTATATTTTACATATACATACATATATCTAGTCATGATTTCATTGCTATAGGGAAATCCTATTTATGAAAACTTTCTCTACCAATAAAGATCATTGTTTCACTGTTACTAACTTTGCAGAGTTGTTTAGGGGAAGGAAAATTAAATGATGATTACAGGGTCACAAAGCCAGTTGGGGGGAGAGAAGAAAAAAAGGGGAAAAAAGAAAATTACATGATAATGTTATTATTTATTTAAAAGGAATATCAAGTTGTACAAAAAAGATTGCAGACTCAGGTACAAATATCTTTTTTTCCCCCTTTCTACTATGTTATATAACAGTTCAGAATAAAATAAATAAAATTAAACAAAACACAAAGCTAGTGTCTATTAGAGGCAAGATTTGAATGAATCCAAGTCATTCTGGCTTTAAGGTAAGATCCATTATTCCATGTCTGCTTTGTCATCTCCTCCTCATCCTCGCCCTCCTTGTCCTCCTCATTGTCCTGTTCCTTCTTCTCCCTCTCCTTCTCCTCCCCCTCCTCCTCCTCCTCCTCTTCCTCCTCCTCCTCCTCCATCCTTCACCTTCTCTTTCTCCTCCTTCTCCTTCTCCTTCTCCCTTTCTTCTTCCTCTTCCTCCTCTTCTTTCTCCTCCACCCTCCTCCTCCTATTCTTTTTCCTTCTTCTCTGTTTCCTCCTTCACCTTATTGTTGTTGTTCTTCATCATCTTCTTTGTCTTTTTCATCTCCTTCTTCTTTGTTGCCTTCTTTTTCTCCTTTTCCTCTGCTTTTCCCTCTTCCTCGTTTTTAATGAAATACAGACAGAAACGATCCTGGGAGGAGTTACTGCTAGCCTGCCATTATGTCTTATTTTTCCATGGTTTCATAGATTGTTCCACAGGTAGATAAAGTAGCTGCTTTGTGTAATTGAAAAAAAGTGTTAGGCTATAAACCCATTGTCTGTCAGCTCTATGCAAATATCCTTGATACTACTCTGGTAGTAGATAGGACAACATATCTCGTTCTATTCCTTTTATTTTCCTTTAAAAATTTTTTTATTAAAGCTTTTTTATTTTCAAAACCTATGCATGGATAATTTTGTAACACTAACCCTTACAAAACCTCATATTCCACATTTTTTCTCTTCCCCCCCCTCTTAGATGGCAAATAATCCAATAAATGTTAAATATGTACAAAAATACATATTTGTATACATATATCTTCTATACATATTTCTACAATTAGCATGCTGCACAAGAAAAATCAGATCAAAAAGGAAAAAAAATCACAAAGAAAATAAAATGTAAGCAAACAACAACAAAAGAGTGAAAATCCTATGTTGTGGTCCACACTCAGTTTCCACAGTCCTCTCTCTGGGTGTAGACTTCATCACAAGCTTATTGGAACTGGCCTGAGTCATCTCATTGTGGAAAAGAGCCAAGTCCATCAGAATTGACCATTGTATAATCTTGCTGTTGCCATGTACAATGATCTCCTGGTTCTGCTCATTTCACTTAGCATCAGTTCATGTAAGTCTCTCCAAGCCTCTCTATATTCATCCTTCTGGTCATTTCTTACAGAACAATAATATTCCATAACATTCATATACCACAGTTCATTCAGCCATTCTCCAATTGATGGGTAGCCACTCAATTTTTCAGTTTCTAGCCACTAGAAAAAGGGTGACACAAACATTTTTATACATAGGTCCTTTTCCCTCCTTCATGATCTCTTGGGATATAAGCCCAATAGAAACACTGCACAGTTTGATAGCCCTTTGGGTATAGTTCCAAATTTCTCTCCAGAATTGTTGAATTAGTTCACAACTACACCAAGAACGTATTAGTGAAGTCTTTATCAGAACCCCTGAATGTAAAAATTTGCTTCCCTTCTAGTCTTGATGGCATAGATTTTGTTTCTCATCCTATTTCTATATGATTTTGAGATCATTAGTGAGGTCTGCATACTTTGAAATTTTTGCATTCCATGTAACTTGAAGCCTATATGCATCCGAGATTAATGTGTCTAATGCATAGATTTAAAGAGGTGTTCTTAAAATTTTATGAATAAATGTTATGCCCATGCAATTGTGAGCATCAGTTTATTTGATGATGGTCCAGTTCTAATACAATTTATTGATTAAAGTCTCCATGATATTTTAAGGTTTGCATCTGCAATATGGGGATATATTGCCTTTCAATCCATTAAAATGAGCAGCTAAAATATAATTCTAGCCTTTTTATCATTTTTTTTTTTGCTATGTATTTCATAGGTGCTAAACTTACATCCTGCAGGGAAGTATTGGATCATCTCCTTCACCATTTCCTCACTTAATCTATATTAATCACTAAGTCCTGGCTCTTTAAGAATAACCCTTTTGTAATTTCTATTGGTAATGACATGATTTTGAATTGTCACAACCTTTTCCCCACCTCCTTTTAGTTTCTACAAACAGATCCATGTGACTCAACTTTTTGTTTGATACTTCCTTGATGTCACAGAGGACTTTATGTTGGATCTTAGCAATTTCATTGATTACATATGTAGGTAAGTTGTTTTCAGTTATATCGAACAAATCTGATAGATTGTACTTTACTATTTCTTAGTGATATTATATCGCTTATGCCTAAGTGTTTCTATAGATTTTTCACTAAGAATTTCTATCAGTTTTCTTCCTTTTTCTTTGGTGTGGAAATATTAACCTTTCTATAACTGCCTTAAGATGATAGGCCCTATAATAACATGAGCCTTTGTTAGGATAGCTTCTAACTGTTACATCTGTTATATTTTATAGCTCCAATGGTATAGATTAAGGCAGGCATTTTAGAGATAGAAATTGCTTTAAATGTGTTCTACTCATTCAGCTTTGGTTTCCAGATGCTAATAAATTTCAACTTATTTAGCCATAGCCTCCTCTCAGATATCTTTGTGCTCATTGTATCTTGCTGTAGGAGACCAATATAATTATAGATATTATTTTCATCAATTGCTTCCATATGAATTATAGATTCAATTGTGAAGCCTTAATTCTAAAGCTGTTATTATATTTATTATCATGATGAGCAAAAATATTTAAGCAATAGTAATTGGGTGAATTCAAGACCAGTTTTGGGTGGTAAGGTGGTCAGACCTCTGGGCAGGGAGTAAGGAAGATTCAGCACCCAGAATTCAAATTTGATCTCAGACATTTACTAGCTGTGTGACTGTGGCCAAATCATTTAACTTTGCTTGCCTCAGTTTATTCATTTGTAAAATGAACTGGAAGAGGAAATGGTAAATCACTCTAGTATCTTTGCAGGATAGGATTACAAAGAGCTGGACACAACTGAAACTATTGAATAACAACAAAAAGGGACACTTTAATGATTATACCTACAATAGTGTACTAACTGCAACTTGATAAGTCTCCTATACAATTTGGTCTTAGAGCTCCATCTTCAGCCCTGGGTTTTTCAATACTTTTAGAAATGATATGGGGTCAACTAGATGGCACAATGGATAAAGTACCAGCCATGACATCAGTAAGACTGAGTTCAAATCTGGCCTCAGACACTTAATACTTCTTTCTTGTGTGACTCTGGGCAAGTCACTTAACCCCAATTGCCTCAGCAAAAACCAAAAACAATAACAAAACAAACAAACAAAAAAGAAATGATATGGATGAAGGAATAGCTAATATGCTTTTTAAAATTATATGGAACTGGGAGAGATAACATGTCAGATTCAGTTAAATGTATCAAATCCACAAATAGTACCTACTATGAGGAAGAATTGAGCTCTAAGAAGACAAAAGGAAACCATCTCTACCTTAAATGTACTGAGTGCTCTTCACTACAAGCAAAGGTCTTTTTCTTTTAGACAACTGAACTACATTTAATATGATTAAATGTATTTGGGATAAATGGAAATCCAAGTGTAAGCTCAAAAATAAACTTTACAAGTATAATTTGGAAAGTGAGGCTGGGCCTTAGTTTATTTGAATAAGATATAGGAATATTAGTGTGTTAGTAGTATAATATGGGAACTAAGAAAGACAATGTATTTTTTTTAATTTCCAGTTTTTAAAAAAACCATTGTTTCATATTCAATTTATGGAGCAAAACAAGCACCATCTTGGCTCTATCTCCTGCAGAAGGAAATACAAAAAGTTAACAAGGGGAAGTCTGTCTTAAAAAGCAAAACTGACAACATGGGAAAGAAGTTGAAAAGTTCATTAAGGAAAATAATTCCTTAAAAATCAGAATCGAACAAATGGAAGCTAATGACTTTACGAGTAATCAAGAAACAACAAAATAAAATAAAAAGAATGAAAAAAAAAAACAATGTGAAATACTTCATTGGAAAAACAACTGACTTGGAAAATAGATCCAGGAGAGATAATTTAAAAATTATTATTCTATTCTGAGGCCAAAAGTCATGATCAAAAAAAGTGCCTAGACTTCATCTTTCAAGAAATTATCAAGGAAAATTGTCCTGATAGTATGAGTACTGAGGAAGATAAAGAGTTAGTGAAAATAATTTTTGTTTTTTTAAAAAAATTATTATTTTATGATAAATTAAAGTACAATAAAACCTATCCAAAAAGAATGAAAAAATAAAAAGAAAAGTGAAATATATCTTTGGAATAAATGAAGAAAATGAAGATTAGAAAGGTTAAATGACTTGCCCAAGATCATACAAGGATTAAAAGAACCAGAATTTGAACTCATCTCTTAGACTTGAACTCCAAATCTAGTAGGTTTTGTTTGTTAGCTTTTTTAAAAATTTAATTTATGATATCACATCCTATCTCACATTGAGATTCTGCTGTCCACTGAAGATAATTATAGGATGAAGAGAACTCTACCAATAGGAGGGATCAGGAAAGATTTTGTATTGGAGTTGCCATCTGACTTGAACCCTGAACACAGTTAAAGATACTTCATAAGAGGCAGAAATGCTTCCCCCAAATGGGGGACAGGATGTAGAAAGGCATGGCAAGAGATGGAATGCTGAATGTGGGAATAGCTGGTAGGGCACTTTGACAGAAATGTAGGTAGATGAAAAAAAAGTAATAGGAAGTAAATCATCTTTCAAAAAGAAGGGTCATTTCATGACCCAAGATCAGAGAAAAGAAAAGAATGAGGTATAAAAGTTTTGAGGTATAGAGTGGTAGAGAAGAATTATTTTATGATGGATGTCTTCAATTTTCACAATAAAGAAGGAAGCAAAGTGTTCCTGAGAAAGAGAAGACAGGTAGTAAAGAGGGCTTGAGGAAAGAAGAGAAAATTTAGAATAGCCATGTCAATGAATACAAAAGAGAATCAATTAGAGGAGAAACAAACAAACAAACAAAAAATTTGCAGCAGTAATGGCCTCATTGATATAAGCTTCATTTAGAAACATGGCGATGGAGAATGTTGATAGTTATAATGTAGATAGAAATCTACAGTAGATACAGAAAAAATATGGTCAATGAGAGTAATAGAGTAGTGGAATTAGAATATGGAAGACCTAGGTTCTAATCCTTCCTCAGACACTTAATAATAATTTGACACTAGGCAAGTCACTTAATCTTTTTGTTCCTTACTTTTCTGATTGGCAAAAATGAAGAAATAGGACTCATTGATTTCTAAGGTCCCTTTTATCTCTAAATCTATAATTGTATGATCATGTAAGAAGAATAATGAATCAAGGACAGAGGACATTGTATGGATGAACTGGTCAACTATGGGGAGTAAGTGAGGCTGAAAGAGGTAAAGGACTAGAAAAAGAAGAAAAGGGTGGATAGATTTGAGGTAAGGGTGAGAATGAGGAATGGGTTTATGAATCTTGAGGAAGATGAAGAATTAGGAGGATAAGAAATTTGGATCAGATAGAGGAATTTTAGAATTCAAGATCATGAAAATAGATCTATTTTGAAGGGTGATGAGATATATGATAATATGAGATGATGAGATGATATGATTTATTTAGGTAAGTTCATATTATGCAAATTAGGAAAGAAATCAGTAGTTAAAAAAACAAAAAGAAACAATTTGCTAACTTTACAATACTGTACTCTATCTCCATTATTGCCTCTCAGTGCTCTGTGACCTCCCAAACCTTCAACCACAGCAAAAAAAAAAAAAAAAAAACTTAAAATATTCTTCATGTGAAAATAGAAAAATAGAAAGAAAGGAGAGACTATCATCTTCACTGCTAACAGATTGGGGGCTTGTCTGAGGAGATGTCTGATCTAACAGAGGAGACCTTTGCTCTATTTGAGTTATCCACTGGGCTGGAATATCCCATCTTGGTGTCTAGGTTCTGTCTGTCTGTGCTCAGGTACACAGTGTCTATCCCCAATTCTGAATGTTGCCTGTCCTCTCCTGTTTGTGTCCCCACATGCTTACTGCTCCTTCTTCCTTTTGGCTCCACCTAGACCCCCAAATGACTGGCCCCAACCCACATGTTCTTATTTCAACCTCTTCCCTCCATCAACAAATAGGCCTCCTTCCTCCTCCCACCAATTCTGTGAGTTACATTACATAAAATTTACTTTACATACAGGTCTGCATAAGGATCCAGTTATGTAAAGAGAGTACTATCTGTATAATGAGTCATTTTCACAAACAATTCTGTAAGGCAAGACAGAATAGATACAGTTTTTGAAGGGATCAATTTTTTAAAAATTTCAATACATTAGAATGATAAGTTAAACTTAAATGATGAAATTTAATAGAAATAATAGTAAGATTCTACTTTAACATATCTAACATGTATTGGTCTACCTGCCATCTGGGGGAGGGGGTGGGAGGAAGGAGGGAAAAATTGGAACAAAAGATTTGGCAAATATCAATGCTGTAAAATTACCTATGTATATAACTTGTAAATAAAAAGCTATAATAATAAAGAAAATAGTAAAATACTACTACACTTGAGTTAAAAAAATCAATTTTACTAGTACTAGCTAGAAAGAAAGATTAGTAGCCAACAAAACATGAAAAAGAAAGAGGTTTTAGTCTATGGACCAATAGAAATTAGCAGTTTCACATAGCCAAATAACTTAGATAATCAGGCTATATTAAGAGATATATTGTATATAGAACAAGGTAGGTGAGAGACATATGCTCATCTCTGCTCAAACTACATTTCAAATATTACGTTCAATTCTGGGTACTACTTTTCAGAAAAGTTAGAGCATATGCAAAGTAGGACAATCAATATGATAAAAAGCCTGGAAATCACAGCATTTGTGGAAAAGTTGAAGGAATGGGGGGTAGTTAGTCAGGAGTACAAAGGATTTAGTGTTTTCTAATGAGCGTGTTCAAGTACTTGAAGAGTTTTTGTACAAAAGAGGGTTTAGATCTTTTCTCCTTGACACCAAAGGACAAACATAGGAATAGTGAATAGAGGTTATGTAGAAGTAGATTTACGTTTATACTCACAGAACCTCAACATTCCAAGTGATTTCAGCAGCCATTTCATCCAACATATACTTTAATAAAAATTACTCTCTATTTAAAAGATGTGTATCCAGTTTTTGTTGAATATTTTCAAAGAGACTGAGCCCAAGATTTGTCAAGGCAAATCACTTTGTTTTGTAATAGTATTAATTTTTGCAAACTTTATCTGTACATAAAGCCAAAATCTTTCTTCTTCATCTTTATCCATTATTCCTGTTTTTGTCCTCTGGGATCAAGCATAGCAAAACTAATTCCTTTCCTACATGAGATCCCTTTAAATACATGAAGATTATTATATCTCTACTGAATCTTTTCCTCTCTAAGTAAAACATTTCCAGTTTTTGTTTAATGAATCCTCACATGAAATAAATTTGAAATGTTTCACTATTCTAGTAGCACAATTTTTCCTACCTCCCATTTAGATAATCTCTGGTATCATGAAATGTTCCAATAATACAAATTGGCTCCATGTATATTCTGATCAGGCCAAATTACAGTGGGACCATTCCCTTAGGACTGAGATACTTAACTGAAATATCTATATCTATATCTATATATATATATGTGTGTGTGTGTGTGTGTGTGTGTGTGTAATTCTGTGTAATTCTTACCATTGTCCTCCAATGTATTTGCTACAGGGATACATCTAGCTTGCTGGTGACCTTTCTCTTCATCTCTTGACATTGAGTCCATGGAATATTCAAACAATTAATTATCAACACTATTTATGAAATTCCAATGTGTGCTGGATTCTTAGAATACTTTTAAAAATGAAATAATCATAATCCTCAACAAATTTATACTCTGCATTCTTAAGTTCAGAGTATCTCTTGGATATCTCTCTGTTTGCTATGTTGTCTTGTTATTGATGGGCACATCTCCTTTTCTAATAATATACTTCTTCTAATAATATATTTTATAAGACTTTCTGAACAATATTTTTGGTTTGTATTATGTTGCAAACTATTTTTGTTTACAAGCATTTTCTATTGCCTTTTTGGTAACCTTCACCTGTGTTCTTCTTAGTCTGAAGTATTGTTTCATAACTTAAGAGTCATACAATTTCCCAGTGGCAATTTTGCTTCCTTTGATTTTATTTTTTCATTGTCTATCCTTAATTTCTTTGTGAGAAATAGGTAGATCTTATAGAACAGATCACAAAGATAACTGGACTATCACAGACATTGGGAAAGGACAATGGAAGTGATAGGGAAAGGTTTGCTATTTGGAAATTAGAGCTTTTAATGATCCCAAACTTCTTCCTAAACTTTTTAAGATCAGTATAGTTTTTGCTGATATCCCATGGACATGGATTGTTATGGAATAATAATTCAGTGCAGAAGAAACAAAAATGTCATTGCAGTTGAGATAAGATGAAAAATATTAGAGTCAAAAAGTATAGTTGCATCAATATTTTTATAAAATCCTGATATATGATATATAAAGAATTGACATAAGCATATAAGAATACACATAATTAATTCTTTAATAAATAAGTGGTCAAAGCATATATGAACAAAATGTTTTCAAAAGACTTGAAACATCAAAACTACATGAAAATTCTTCATATCACTAATAACAAGAGAAATAATAATCAAAATAATCATAATTTTACATCACAAAAAATAAATTATCAAAGGTGACCAAAGATTGAGAGTCTATGTTGTTGGGACTATGTTTTGGGGAAATGAAGCATAGTAAATCTGGTGGTTAAACTGTGAACTAATTTAATTTCAGCAAAACAATTCAGAATTATGGAAGAAAACTTACTATACTGTTTATACTCTTTAACCCAGGAATTTCATTAGTAAGCATCTACTCCAAAAAGGTCAGCAAGGAGATAAAAAGAGGTTTAATATTAGGAAGAAAGATTTTTCAACCAATTATATTGTTATATTATGCTATATTATTATATTTATATAATTGTATATAAATTATCTGTTATAAAATATTGTTGTTGAATGTCTGACAACGTTCCATGACTTTGACATATGTATGTAGATTATCCCCCCACCTTTGTAAGATTTGGGGTTTATGGTTTTTATTGACATTTCACTTTCCTATTAGGAATTCTAAGGTATGTTTGCTTCTCCTAAATGTTCCTATCATTTCCATTCCAGCAGCTAGTTCACCTTTGCTGATGATAATCAGATATGTTCAGTCAACACATTTTTTAAGTGACTACAAGTGTCATATGCTTTGCTTGTTAAATAACATAGTGACAGTTCATTTCATTTGAACTTCTCCTCTCCAGAAGGTGACATCCTCAAGACCAGTCAATATTTGGTTAACTACTTTACTTTGGTAGGTAGGTTCTTGAAGTCTCTCATCATTACCAAAGCATAATCTGTGATCTGTTTTTTTGGTGTGTTTCTCATTTATTTTTTCTTCCTGTCCAGGCGATCTGAAGTTTACTGTGTTGTTTCTTTTTCATCCTTCATAGATCTTTACCCAAATGTTCACCACTCATCTTTTCTCAAAATCCTGACTTTTCTAGAATTAATGTATTTTTTAAATACAATGCTACTCGCCTATCTAGTATTTTTTAAATAATTCAGTTACAAGTTTAATTCTACCAATTCTCAGTGATACCTATGATGCCATTTGGTTCATATTATGGTATTGGGTTCTCTCTGATTATTACTTCATGGATTTGTGTATAAAATGAAACCATTATCATTATTGTCATCATTGGTAGTAGCATGGCTTGCATGGCACTTTACAAATATTAATTCATTTTATTTTCACAACAACTCAGGAAAGAAAGTACTTTTATTATCCTTATCTGTAAGATGAGGAAAATGAGGCAGAGTGAGATTAAGTAAGTTGCCAAAATAATACATATCTTAGGCTGTATTTGACCTTAGGTCTTAGTGACTTCAAGTCTAGCCTTCGGGCCATTTTACTACCTAGCAGCCATAGTTTGTATTTCAAGATTCTTTCCCAGATTTTGTCTCTTATGAATGTCTGTTTTCTTCTTCTTCTTCTTCTTCTTCTTCTTCTTCTTCTTCTTCTTCTTCTTCTTCTTCTTCTTCTTCTTCTTCTTCTCTTCTTCTTCTTCTTCTTCTTCTTCTTTCTTTTTCTTCTTCTTCTTCTTCCTTCTTCTTTTTCATTCTTCTTCCTTCTCCTCCTCCTCCTCTTCTTCTTCTTCTTTATTCATATGCTTATCATGTTCAAATTTTTATTTAGGAATAGGTTCAAAATTCCATGACCTTTTGGCTTTCTTCTAATTCAGAAATTGTATGGGTTTGACTAGACAACTTTGAAGGTATCTTTCTAGAGGCTAAAATGAGCCAAATTTTCAAGGGAAAAGACTGTGGAATGTCTTGGTGGTGAGGAAATGGGCTAGAGGAAATAAAAGTAGAGATATTTAAAACACATACATACACACACACACACACACACACACACACACACACACACACACCACTTGAAGTTGTGAGAGGATTGGATGAGATTTTTAAGTGCCTTTCTAAAATGAATTCCTACAAAGGCAATGTTTTCCATGGATTGGTTAACTACACATTAACTACACATATCCCATTGTTTGAAGGAACTCAAAAAGGTTAGTTTGGAGAAGAAAAGATTTCAAAGGATCTGACTACTATCCTCAAGTATTTCAACTCAATTCAACTTTATTCAATTCAAGTCAACAAGCCTATATTCAGTATCTACTATGTACCAGGCACTATCCTAGTTGCTAATGATAAAAAGTCAAAAATGAAAATTGTTTTTTCTGGCAAGCAATTTACATTTTACTGTGAAGAAAAAAGCTGGGTAGAACATATGAACAAATAGGGAAATACAAAATAACTACAGAATTATGTGTGTGTGTATGTGTATGTGTGTGTGTGTAGAGGAGTACTGTACTAAGACGTGGAAGAATTATTTATAGGAGCTTTTTGGTAGTAGGTAGCACTTGACCTGAGCTTTAAAAAAGAGGTAAGGATTCTAAGAGGCAGAAATAAGAAAGGAGAACATTCCAGGCATATGGGTGACAATCTATGCAAATACATGGAAATGCGAGATACAAAATCATATGTAGAGAACAGTGGTTTGGTACTGGCCAATTTGGCTAGAATGTAGAATGTATGAGATGAAGTGATGTCTAGAGTGAACCTAGAGGTAAATTAGAACTCCATTGTGAAGAGTATTATTTTTATTTTTTTTATTTAATTTTTTTTTTAAAAATCTGTATTTTTTCTGCTCATGTCTTCTCATACCACTCCTTCCCCAATGAGAAAGCAAGAAAAATAGACTCCCCTGTTAGAAACATAAGCAAAATAAATTTCCCAATTGACAATGTCTTCAAAATATGTTTCAATTTGCTCTCTGAGTCAATTACTTCTCTAGCAGAAGGTAAATTTCCTGTTTCATCATGAGTCCTCTAGAATCATGATTGGTCATTGTACTGATCAGAGTTCTAAGGCTTTCGAAGTTGATCATCTTTATATTTTACACATTATTCTCCTGTTTCTTCTTATTTTCTTCAATATCAGTTCAGACAATTTTCCCCAGTTTTCCCCATTATTTCTTATAACACAATAGTATCCATAACTTGTTCAAGTATTCCCTCATTGAAGAAGTATACCTCAGTTTGGGAAGAGTTTTAAATGATGAACAGAAGAATTTGTATTTTATCCTAGAGGCTATGGAGTCTTTGAAGATAATTGAGCAGAAGAATGATATTTTAGACACATGTTGTAGGAATATAATTTTCTACTTGTATAGAAGATGTTTTGCAGAATGGAAAGATTGGATGTAGAGGAACCAACTGGAATTCATCAATTAATCAGTTAATAAACATTATAACAGCCAAAGAAAGAAATGATAAGGGATTTTATTTGGCAGTGTCAATGTAAGTGGAGGAAAATGGATTGAATATAAAGGATAATTTGGAGACAGAATAGATAAGATACACAATTATTTGGATATGGAAGGTGGACATAATATGGGTGGAAGGAGTATTAGAATGAGATTTGGCTTCAAATCTAGCCTTTGAAGATTATGAAACTGTGTCTAGGACAAGGCACAACTTCTTAGACCACCAGTTTATTCTTTGTAAAACAGAGATTAAGATAATAGCAGTAGCACCTGACTCACAGACTTCCTGTGAAGAACATCCATAATATAGCTAAAGTACTTTCTACACCTTTAAGTGTTATACAATGACTATTATTGATTTATTTTGCTTGCTTTTCCAGAGGTTATAATGGAGACCAATTAGTGGGAGTAATAATAGAGACTGTTTTAAGGAAAAGTTTCCTAATAATTAATGTTGTCCAGTAGAGAAATGGGCTGCCTCAGGAAGTATTGAGTTTTCTGACACAGGAAGACCACATGTGAAAGCTTTCCCATAGCTTTTCCTAGATCTTTCTCCTTTGTTCTAATCCATTTCCCTTCATATTATGGTTATATCTATTTATCTATCTGTCTGTTTATCTATATCTTTGCTTGCAATTATATTGTCAGATGAACTATCTTTGTATGCTCCAGATCTGAAAGTGCCTACTTGATAAAAATTTATTTATTGAATGAATAAAGGACTAGCTATCCTTTTCCAGAGATGTTTCCAGAGACGTAGATAGAATTTAGGCTTTTGGTTTAAGTCAGACTAAGAGAGGCAAGATGATCAAGAGCCACCCTCAATGTCTAGAGAATCTGGGACAAAATTTCAGCTCTGAAAGACATTGGTTATGCGGTCCTTTGCAAGTCACTTATTCTTAATGCCCCAGATAACTCTCTAAGATTATAAATTACAAGGAAAGTACCAATCTATATTGTTAAAGGAGGTCTTCATGAAAGTTTCCTACACTAATGAAATCATAATCTAGAAATACATACACATACACACTCATAAACATATACTTAGACATGCTTCAAAATTCCTTCTAACTCTGAGAGTTCATGATTCCTTTTGGAAATAGTCTGAAATCTTGAAACTCAAAGTTTAGCATTAAATGTAGTAACATAATGGTCTCCAGTTTTACCCAGAGCACTATTTGTGGTCATGATAATTTGCTTCTAGAAATAATAGGCAAAGCAGATTTTAAAACATTTAGAATGGAATGATTCACCACCTTCCTATGTCAAAGTTTTCCAAATAATGAAAAAAAGGTCTATGCTATTAAACAAAATTACTGAAATATCTATATCTATATCTATATCTATATATATCTGTATATATATATTTATAAAAGCTCACAACTTTTATTTAGTACAATAGTAATTAACTGTTTTTGCTCTGTCTAAAAGAATAGACTAATTCTTGGTAAAATGATATTTCTTGTTATGCCTAGAGTTTTTAGAACCTCATCAGATTGGACTGAAACTTTTTTTTTTTTTTTGATAATTTTGAACCAGAGACAAAGGTCAATTTTTTTTCTGTACATTTTATTGAGAATAAAGCAACTTTGTAAAAAAGAAAATCCTTCTCCCTGGCATTCAGCAATGACTTTGTTTTCAAAGTTTATCTGTATTTCACATATATGGACATTTTCAGAGATGTGGTAAATTGTCATCTGATAGCAGGTCTACAGCTCTGGTGTTAAACAGGCACTGATCTCATGTTAAAAGCTATGGGGGGAGGGGAAGCTTTAAAGATAATAACACCTTTGGAATGTTAATAGTACCAAACTTTCAAAAGGTAAAATTATTTCTTTGCCAAACTAGCAAAGAAACAGATTGGCTGAGTCCATTTTGTACCTTTGTGCTCGGGAATCACTAGGTTTAAATTACAGCAGCTTGAGTCTTTGCTTTTCAATCCCTTAATCCTTAAGGAGAAGAGGTTTCAGTTCAAGACAACTTCACACAGAACCTAAGAAAAGACTCTGTGAGCCTCCCTCAAGTATGATGATCATTTTTTCAGCTGTAATCTTTCACTTGCATCCCATAGTAAAAAATGACTTTGAGGAAAACCAGTGTCAAATAATTAATGCATTTCCAATGAAGGACTCTTTTCCACCATGGTTTAATACACATGCATGAAAAGCCATAAATGCTTTCATGTGAGCCCCTCACAGACGTTTGTACCTGTGGTTTTCATCACGATTTTACTGGGATCTCCGCACATTAGTGAACCTTTGTGAGGTGCCTCAGCTGAAATGGAAAAAAGAAGCTAGCCTGGGAGGTTTTACATCTGGTAGCCAAAACCATTACTTAAACAAGCTACATCAGTTTCAAGGGGAAAAAAAAAAAGTTATGCAGGTTGAATCGGGACAATTACGTTCTGATCTAAGACACATACATTTGTCAATTATTTCCAGGTGTTTCTTAAATACCATATTTTCCTGATCCATAATTAATATTTTGCTAATAGGGTTGGAGCAGAAAGTTACTCACCTTGTCTTGATGCCATAAATGATAAACTCTAACAGAAACCATATTTGGATGCTTAGGATTTTAAGCATTATGCTAGATTGTGTCACAACTCTTATTGAAAATTATAATTTCCAGGTGCTCTGTATTGTTTTTGATCAAAGGGAGTGGAAATGTAATGAGTTCTTTAAGTTTTCTCCCTGAGGACTCAAACAGTATATAATGGAAGTGGTTATGATTTATTTTCTGAGCCATTCTGGAAACATTTATGAAAACCTGTAGTTAAATGCTGGTACCTAGGGTAGTTGTTTCTGCTGATATTTACTAACTTATGTAAGGCTGTAGTAGCAAATTCTGAAAACAATAGAGCACTTTTGAGCTGAAATACTGTGTTGAGGAAACTTTACCAATTATAAAACATTACTTTCAATACCCACTTTTTAGAATGACTATTTCTTAACTATATATTAAATACTCTTAGGCTCACACATAATTTGAGACTTCTGAATTTGACCTTTATAAATAACAAAAAAGCAATATGATTTTTTTTGGTCAATGATGATATATTCTTTGAAAGACAATGGAATAGTCATATCACAATTTTATGGGATTATTTTTTCATTTTTCTATATTAACCGTGTGTTAAGAAGTGCTAAAATTTTTGAATTATAAGACTAATTTCACATTCTGTGCTTTTTCAGCTAGAGAAAAATTTCAAACCCTCTGCCTTTAAAGCAAATGCAAAAAGTAACCAGCAGTCTCCAGTAGATTTTTTTTTATTTTTGATCTTCTTCAAATATTGTTTGACCTTAATCACTGTCTTCCAACAAGCTTAATGTGACATCACCCTGAAACAAAAACACACAGCTCTCAAGTCTGGCTCCGGAATGAAAAAGCCGTGATTATTAGTCCTCTGTGTGATCTTTTCAGATTGCACTGATGAGATGAAGTTTAATCTCGTTTCTCTCCTATCCAGTACCACAAACCACAGGCAGTTTAAGGCAGCCTGAAAATCTCTTACATCTGGAAGAGCAATAATTCATGGGATTTCACTTGACAGCCATGACAGGCAGCAGGGCAGCCAGAAACAACCGTCTCTTATGTTGTGCTATTTGCAAAAAATCAGAAGAGGAGGAGTCGGCACAGGACCACATCCTTCTTTAGCATATGTTAGAGGAGGAAACCCTTTTATTTTCTGCCAGATGCTCCATGAATAGGTTCTAAATATTACATAGACAGTAGCTATCACTTCCAAACAAAATTCCTTGGTGTCTGCTAAGCTGCAGAGCATATGAGGGCCTATTGTTTGGCAAAAGGATCATGCTTAAATTTGCACAGAATTTTTTTTTTTATAGATAGTTCAGATTCTACATTTGATTTATGGGCATTTGCACACCCTGCTGTGCATGAATATGATACCATCTTTTGAGAAGGATTATTTCATGAAATGTATATGGGACTTAGCTACAGTAACTTTTACTGGGCATGCAAAATCAGAAGAGGAGTACTGAATCTTACAGGACCACATCCTTTGCTTCAAGCTCATGGTTGGAGGAAACCTTTATTTTCTGCCAGATGCAGCAATGAATAGGTCTCTAATATCTTATTAGTAGTGCTATCACTTCCAACAATTCTGGTTCACGTAGCTGTAGAGCAGTATGTGCCTCATTGTTTCATAGGATAGCTCAAATGTTCGAAGAATTTTTGTAGTCTCAGTTCTCATTTGAGTTTTCAGTTGCAACCCGCTGGAATGAATATGCAACCATCTTTAGAAGAATGTTCTGAATGATAGACATTAGCCAGTACTCTTTATGGCAGCTTAAGAATGCGAACAGAAAATAGATTAAATTTATATCACTGATGGCAAAGCTATGGTGGTGTTTAGATTTCGGAAGAAATAATCAGACTCCTATGGCTCTTTAATGTAGGAAACAGTGCTCATTATCCAACGTGGGGAAAGTCTTCCATCATTGAACCACTTATGATAAAATGCTCTCAGCTTTGAGTTTTCATGCAAATCTGTGATGCATCATTGCTAAATGTTTGAATGATAGATCATTCTACTTTTTCAAGGTATTAATTACATGAAGATAAATGATCAATTTAGATATCCTGATGAAGGGTATAGAATATCAGCACTCATGGTGTAACTAGTAAAACTTTTTCAACTAATTAAAAAACTATATATAATGCTCATTAATTGTTCTATACTTGTGATATTGAATGTAGACTAACTTTTTTAAAGTATCATTAATAAGACATTTAGACAGATCATTGTATATATCAGCAATGGGTAAGTAAATTTACATTAAAAAAAAAATGAGCACATGTATTGTCCAAACTTTGATTAAACAACTGTTTTCATTCAAAAGAATGTCGACAGGCATTGTATATATAAGCAGGCAGAAAATACATTAAAAAAAAAAAAACGAGACAACGGCTTCATGCCAAAGAAAAACAATCCCTTTGCCAAACTACACATTGTTAACTTAAAATGTGTTCCATGTGGAAATAGGAAGACTGATCCGAGGGAAAGGCTAGTGATCTGAAGTCAACTGGCTCAGTGCCTGTCAACTACACATTTTGGCTTCCAGTTTTACAACTAGAATTGGAAATATTTATTTCCCCTATTTAAGGCTGGTCCTTTTCCTTTTCCTATGAATTTGCCCGTAAATATGCATAGAGCATATGGGCTTCCAAACTATACTCAAGGGGAGAATGGTTTCAAATCTTCTGTACAAAGCATATTATAAGTCTTAGGGATTTTATTTGATGCTGTTCTCATTTCACAGAGTCCTCTTGCCACCATTTTTGTATGCTCATCAAAAATTTCTTGGAAGAAATTAAATTACCTTAGCCTTCAGCTTTCTGGTTTGAAAAACATATAGCCACAAGACAGCTACATATTTTGGAAAGCTTGATGTCATTATGGATGGCAATATTTACCTATCAGCACTGCTTAGATTTATCAACATCAACAATCCTTGAAATATTTTGGTCTCCAGTGTCTTCTAAGCAGTAATGTTATAGTGACTTTCTTCAGGGGTTAGTACAGGTTATCCTTATAGGATGTACGAATAGCCATATGTGCACAGGGACGACACAAAATTGGATAGTTTGTTAATAGTTTCGAACAGTTTCTGCATTATCCAATTGGCTCTTTGCATTTTAGATTTGAATTTTTAGCATATTATGCCTTATAATTAACAATGCATAATGAACTATTAATTTTTAAAGCATTTGAAAGGAATTGTGAAGATGAATTTTATTTACTAAAATATATTCTGGGTTTTTCATGAACAAAAGCCTTTATATCAACTAGATCATGCAGTGGATAGAGTCCTAGATTTGGAATCAGGAATATCCAAGTTCAAATTCTGTCTCAGAACCTTACTAGCTATGTGACCCTTGGCAAGTCTTTAAACCTCTCAGCCTCAGTTTCTTCATCTATAAAAAAGGGATAATAGCACATACTTCACAAGATTGTTCTAAGAATCAAATGAGATAGCATATGTAAAACACTTTATAAAGCTAAAAGAGCTATATAAATGCTTATTATTGTTGTTATTATTATGAGTTTCTTGTTTCATGCTTCAAGAGGTAATTAGTAAGTCTTGAGTTTTTCAGGAGCCCCATTTTAACAAGTATAGTTTGGGAAGATATGTTTACTATAATTCCAAAGGAATAAGATTCATTTTCCCTCTTTGACAACCCCTCCCCCTATGATACCCTTTTGCTAGAATACCCAAGTTTTATTTATGATTTTGGATTTTATTTCACAGCATTCCAGTTTAGTTTAGCATGATGTATTTAATAACCATGTCGACTGTCTTAATTACCCTATAAAGCAGGGTTTCATTGGCATTTGACCCTCCACAGCATTCCAGAGAAACTACAGGACCATGATAATTACCAACTGTCTGTGAGAAAATTAAACAAAAAGGCCTAACTTTTAAACCACCATTTTAAACGATCTATTACATCTCAGGAATAAATCATTGATGAAATAGCCTGCTTAACAGGAAAATAGCTATTCCATAGCAAAGAATTTCCCCTCGCATGATCATGAAGAGAATATTAAGTATTCTTCAGCTCAAAAGGTTAGATTTTATGTCTGTCCAATGCCTTTTAATGACACATTTTTGTGTAATTTTACTGTAATCAAAGCCTTTTCCAATAGAGGTTACAGACTATGGTGATTTTGTCAGTCTTAAACATTTTACTATCCATAGAATATAAAATCCATTTAGACATGGGTAGAAGGGGGGAAAAATCTGTTTATAAATGTGGAATATTTAAGGATTAAAAGAAGTTCTGTGAACAGAGCCTGATTTCCCTTGATTAGCATAGCCATTTGCTATATGTTTTTTGAAAAGTGTTAATCAATCATAGTTCTAAATAGATTGATACATTAATTGCTACCATAGTCCCCTCAAATGTGGGTCCATTTTGAAATTCTAAATCAAGCCTTGATTAATTTGATAGCTGTGTCATTATTTCGTAATTAATGATAATTAATGCACTATTATACTTATTCCTTAATGCTGTTTCTATTGCATCAATTGCCAGTTAAACATGTTTGAATTTTTTCCTCCTTCAAATGCTAGTTTGGTGAAAGCTGACACCATTCTACAAGACTGCTATCATGGAAATCTGTGAGGCAGATGAAATTGGGACCATGATTAATACAATTTTTCCCTCCCCTCTCACACTCCCAATAAATCCACAAAAAAAGAAGTCTTAAATTTGCTTTTTAAAAATATGAATGTAGATCTTGTGAGGAAATAGCATGATTTTGAATTTTTTGTGTCATGTCAGGCACAAAGAGCCTCTTTTCTAATCACTCTATTATTCCCCTTTCAGTCAAGGAGGGAAAACAAATTATTCTTTGTGGTCAGTTGGTAAGGAAAGAAAGTTTTTCTGAGCTCCATTTCCTGATTTTTTACTATCGTTTTGTTGCATCATTTCAGCTGAAGGATCAGCTAGGACACAGGAATGGGTTTGTTACAGTAAAAACAAAGTGAGCTGAGTAACCAACCAACTCCTTTCTTTTCCCAGTGCAAAGTAAACTTCAGTCTATATATTGGTGTAATAGGTTAATATTTAATTGAAATTAGAAGAGGGGATTAAGCAGAATTATTTTTGATACAAAATATTAGGGGAAGACATACATCTCTTTTTCTTTTTCCTATGTGGAAGAGATATGGAGATTCAATACTTAAATTTAAGAAATAAAAAAAGAACAAAGAGAAAGCTAATTTATAAATAAATTTTGAATGACATTATAAAATATGTTCAAAATAGATTTTTCAGCAAAATTCGTACTCAGTTATTTTCAGCATTCACTTTAGGTTATTAAGATATACAGGTCTGAAAATCAGAAAATGTAGTAGCTGTATGTCCCTGAGTAAATCACATATTTCTCTGTACCACAGTTTTTGTATCTATTAAATGGAACAATGGTGATATTTGTACACCCTGTCTGATGGGGTTATGAGAAAATTGTTTCATAAATACTCAAGTATTATGTAAATTAAGTGAGCTATTATTTTCATTGCTTTATCAATTTTTATTCAGTGGGATTACTGGGATTTCAGAGAAGTATGACATAGTTCTTGCTCTCAAGAAACTTAAAACAGGAGAAAAACATTTAATCCAGTCCTATTTAGTAAACGACCATTATGTGAAAAGGACTAAGCTAGGGTCTTGAAAAACAAAAATGAAAATGAAACAGGTTCTATGCTCAAGGAAGTGAGAGAAATAATTATTAATAACCAATAATTAATATAGGTGCATCCAGGGTTTTTTCTTCTTTACTATGTCAAAGTAACTTCTGAAGGACCAAACTGATGATGAGATTGGGCTCAATCTTGAACAGAACTCCACCCACCTGAGAAAGCTTAGTTCTGTTTAAAGGGTAAATGCTATTTTATTTAGGAAGAATCCTTACTGTAACTACTCAAGTAAGACTAGCTAAAGAATAGATCCTTTTGTCTAGATTACCTGAGGTGGAGGTGGCCTGTGTAGAGATGAGTCTCTTTGTGTACCCAGCCCCTGACTGGAATAGCTCACTTCTCCTTATAATATTCATTTTCTTATTACTTCTTGACAAATAGGAGTTGATTTTTGCCTACTGGAAACACTCTTCCAAGAACATATAAATAGGTCAATAGCCTCAAAGGCTTGTAAGAGTGCCACTGACCTCATTTTATTAAATATTTCCTAGCCATGATTAACAAATTAGCCACTAATTACCCAGAAACTATGACTCTCCAACTTTTCATTTGCTGCAGACTTAGACATAAAAAGGTAACTAAGAATATATGATGGAACATGATGAGTACTACAGAGCATAAATGATACAAAATATTTAGAAAGATCATAGAGTTTAGAACTGGAGGAAACTGTAGAGGTTTTCTTATTTAATCTTCTCATTTCACATATGGGGAAACTGATTTCCAAATAGATTAAAAAGACACAGCCAAGGTAACGGAGGAAATAATAGTTATTACTTTTTGAACTTTTTGTGGCCAAAAAAGAATAACTGATTCTTTCATATGAAAACACTTCAAATATATGAAAAGAGCTATTCTCCTCATAACATTTTTCTTCTCTGGCTTAAACATCTCCAGTTTCTCACTGGACTTTTACATGGTATGATCTTATTTTGTTCTGGAAATCAGTTGATATATAACTCAGTAGGAATTTTAGCTTATTGCTGATGGTAATGTTCAATGCTTGATTGTTATCCTTTGTTCTCAAAAGGAATCAAAATACATCACTATGTATCAGCTCAGAATGCTCTGCCATAAGGGGATGCGGGAAATCTGGGACATTGATGCATTGTTGGTGGAGTTGTGAACGAATCCAACCATTTTGGAGAGTAGTTTGGAACTATGCTCAAAAAGTTATCAAACTGTGCATACCCTTTGATCCAGCAGTGTTACTACTGGGATTATATCCCAAAGAGATTATAAAGAAGGGAAAGGGACCTGTATGTGCACGAATGTTTATGGCAGCCCTTTTGTAGTGGTAAAAACTGAAACTGAATGGATGTCCATCAGTTGGAGAATGGCTGAATAAATTGTGGTATATGAATATTATGGAATATTACTGTTCTGTAAGAAATGACCAACAGAATTTCAGAAAGGCCTGGAGAGACTTACACGAACTGATGCTGAGTGAAATGAGCAGGACCAGGAGATCATTATATACTTCAACAACAATACTAGGTGATGACCAGTTCTGATGGACCAGGCCATCCTCAGCAACGAGATCAACCAAATCATTTCCAATGGAGCAGTAATGAACTGAACCAGCTATGCCCAGAAAAAGAACTCTGGGAGATGACTAAAACCATTACATTGAATTCAATCCCTATATTTATGCACACCTGCATTTTTGATTTCCTTCACAACCTAATTGTACAATATTTCAGAGTCTGATTCTTTTTGTACAGCAAAATAACATTTTGGTCATGTATACTTATTATGTATCTAATTTATATTTTAATATATTTAACATCTACTGGTCATCCTGCCATCTAGGGGGGGTGGGGGGATAAGAGGTGAAAAATTGGAACAAGAGGTTTGGCAATTGTTAATGCTGTAAAGTTACCCATGCATATATCCTGTAAATAAAAGGCTATTAAATTAAAAAAAAAAAAAAAAAAAAAGAATGCTCTGCCATAGGTTGGACACAAATAGTTCCTATGAACATTTGGTGTGGCTGCTCTAACTTCATGCTTATTGCATTTCTCCTGAGCTAATTCAATTCTGCTTTGCTCATGGAACATAGTAACTTCTCTGATGAGGGCATGCTAAACTAGGCAGTCCTGGCCTAGTGTCTCCCAGGTCATACAATTAATTCTAAAGTTCATAAGAGATATATTGAGAATGTCCTTGTATCACTTTTTCTGACCACCTTGTGAATGCTTGTCCTGTGTGAATTTGCCATAAGATAATCTTTTTGGCAGTGTACAGTTGGCATTTGAACAATGTGGCCTGCCCAATAAGATTGTGTTCTATGCAGTAGAATTTGAGTGCTTGGCAATTAAATTCAAAAAAGACCTCAGTGTGATATTTTACCCTGCCAAAGGATCTTCAGAATTTTCCCAAGACAATTCAGTTTCTTGGCATGGTGCTGGTATACTGTCCAGGTTTCACAGGCGTACAACAGTGAGGTCAACAGAACAGCTCTGTAGAGCCTCAGTTTTGTAGGCAGCTTTAAGACAATATTCATATGATCTAGTCAATAAACAATTATTAATCTGCCTACCATGTGGCAGATACTGACCTATGTGCTAAAAAGAAAGACAAAAAACAGTTTTTAGTCCCAAGAAGTTCATAATCTGATGCGGGAGACAGCATTTGAACATCTAGAAATAAGATATGTATGAGATAAATGAGAGGAATCAACAGAGGAAAGACACTAGAATTAAGGAGGATCAGGAAAAACTTCTTGTAGAAGTTGAGATTTTATCTTGGAATTGAAGGAAATCAATTGAGAGGTAGAGGTGAGGACGGAGAGAATTTCAGGAGTAGAGGAAAGCCAGAGAAAAGGACCAAAGTTGAGAGATGGATTGTCTTATCTGAGAAATATCAGAGATGTGAGTGTTATGGGATTGCTGCTGTTGCTGTGGCTTGTCCTTTGTTCTCCAAGAGGACCATGACAGCAGGAAGGGGATGCCATGACATGCAAGTGAATTGGATGTAAGTAAGGGAGAGCTGTCCAAGATCACCTGCCTCACTTTCTCCTCCAGAGAAATAGGTGGGGCTTGGTCTGGGACCTACTGCTGGCCAATTAATGAGAGCCAGAGTAATTTGGATTTAAAACATGGTTCTAAAGAAAGAAATCTAACCCCAAACTTCCAAGATATCTTGTAAAGTTTCAAAGGTCAAAATTTACACACTCCGTTACATAGAGCACCCACAGGTAAGGATACGAAACCCTTTGTAGACAGAGGGAAGGGGAGGGAAAGTAGAGAGAAGCAAAAAGAAGAGAAAATAGAAAAGGAAAAGAAAAAAAGCTGTGTTGCCCAACTGGACAGTTACAACTAGATCCTCAGTGGGGCAACTCCTACTGCTACTCATAGAGATTATTGCTTGTATTTCATTCTTGAAGAGGTCCATATCAGGGAAGTGATGCCATAACATACAAGTGAATTGAATTTAAGTGAGAGAGGGCTATGCAAGGTCGCCAATCTCACTTTCTCCTCTGTAGTCATCGGGATCCAGTGACAAGATATAGATCAGGATGACCTACTGGGTGGTTGAGTATGTGTGTGTATATCAATATCTATCTATCTATCTATCTATCTATATGTATACATATATTAATATATATTAATTTTAGAACTAATATTGATATGGTAATATTGTATATACATCTATGAATGTATGTATACATGTGCATGTACATATGTAGAATGCATATTATGTGATAGAAGAAGACTGGAAATATAAGAAGGGAACATTTAGGAAAGGTTCTAACAGACCGTTTTATACTTGACCCTGGAGGTGATAAGAGAATCACTGGATTTTGTGGAATGAGGGAGGGAGTAACATGGTCAGATATATGATTTAGGAAGATCACTTGAGCAGCTGAATGTAGAATGGACTAGAATGGGAATAGACTTGACCATAGAGGCAATCTAGCAGGATATATCCATAATCCAGGTATGAGTTGGTGAGAATCTGCCCCAGAGTGGTGGCAATGTCAGAAGAAAGAAGAGAATGTCTATCAGAGATGTTATGAAACATTTAGAGAATGAAAATTTTCTAAGGTACTTTATTGACTAAACTTGGAAAAAGATTGGATATGGGTGGGATGAGGAGGTGAGAGAAAGTGAAAAGAATATCACTTAGGTTATGAACTCTGGTGATGAGTGAATCCCTCAATGAACAATAAAAAAAAAACTAGGAAGAAAGGAGGCTTTGGGGACAAACTGAGATAGATTTTGGACATATTTCTTAATAATTTTTTAGAGAGGTAAGTCTGGAGATTAGAAGAAAGGTTGGAGCTGGACAAATAGATCTGAGATTTATCTGCAGAAAGATGATAATTAAATCCCTCATCACTAAATTGGATGTTGTGTGATTAATTATAAACTATAATTTATATATTATAAATTAATTGTAAAATAAACTATAGCAAAAAAAGAAAATTTAAAAATTTATTCACAGGACCCAAAGAGTTTTTTCCCTCTTTGCTTCCTTGTAAAGAATAGAATTGATAAGGAGAAATTCTCCTCAATCTTGGGTGAAACCCTGCCCAACTGGGAGAGCTTATTTCTGAATAAAGGGTAAAGAAAATCAAATCTAGGTTAAATTCTGACTCAGATTCAACTACTGAAGTGCTTTGGGAGGAGATGGATCCTCTTGTCTAGATTGCCCAAGAGTGGGGAGGTCTGACTAGGATGAGTCTCTTTATTCAAGAGCGCTGATATCATCAGTCATAATCTAACTCCTCCTTAGTAATTTCTCATTAATTGATAACCAATCACAGTTGATTTCCATCTATCAGGGGCAACCTCTTTTCTAAAACATACAACTATTTGATGATCCAAGGTTCACTTTTGGTTTCTGAGAACAGCTGATCCCAATATATTAAATGTTTGCTAGATATAATTAATAAGTTAATTATCAATTAGTCAGAAACTATATCTCTCAGACTTTTCATTCTTCTCAGTTTTCAGTTCTGTGTAGACTCCTCTTCCAGGAGTGAAAATGGTGAAGTGGAAGAAAAGGAAACAAAAGATGCTAAAAATGCAATAATTTTGAGTTGATTAGATCACCAAGCAAAATAGTATAGAGGAAGAGAAGGGGAGGGCCTATGGCAGAGCCTTGAGAGAGAACTGCAGTTAGTATATGGGCCCTGGATCCAGTAAAAGAGACCAAGAAGGAGCAATCAGATAAATACTGTGAAAACAAAGAGAGGGTGGAATTTTAAAAACAGTGAAAGAGTTTCAAGAATGAAAGGATGATTGATAGTGTGAAAAGCAAAAGTTCACTCAAGAAGGATGAAGATTGAGAAAAGGCCATCAGATTTTACAAGTAAAGAAATCATTGATAACTCAGGATAGAGTTGTTCCATGTGAATGATGAGATCAGAATCTCTACTGCAGAGTTAAGGAGAGACAAGAAAGGAATTGTAGTCACTAATTGTAGACTTGCTTCTCTTGGAGTTTTGTCATGGAACTGGGGAGAGATATAGAATGACAGGTATACAGGTATGTACCTATCAAATGAAGGGTTTTTGAAGATGGGGAAGGCATGGGCATGTTTGCAGTCAGCAGATAAGCAGCTAGTAGATAGGTAGCGATTGAAGATAAGTAAGAAAGTAAGGATTAGAGGGACAATCTGATAATTATAATAATAAATCCTACCTCTTAGGGTTATTGTGAGAATCAAATGGAATCTATCAAGTACTTTGCAAACCTGAAAGCACAATATGTTACCATTGTTTCCTAATCTATTTCACAAAGCATTATTGATTTTAACTTCACTATATCTCTCACATCCTTATAATTTCCATAGGTACTACCCTAGTGTAGGCACTCATTTCTACCTCCTTGTACTATGAGATTGCTTTCTCAAAATTCCTATCTTACCCCTCCCAACCAACCTTTTCATAGCCTCCAGATTTCTTTAATTAAGTCACTTATCTACTCAAAACAAATTTGGTGTCTCCCTATTTTATACTGAATGAATATTAAAAAACAACAATAATTGTTGGTTTTTTTTATTTACATTTATTTTTATTTTTTTTTAACATAAATTTTTATTTACATAAAATTTCAAAGGGGACAAAGTGAACTTTGGCTAAGAGTGGATGATTGATTTGCCCAGAATCACACAGCTAGTATCTGCATTAAAGGCATTTCTGAAGTCAGGTCTTCCTGACTCTGTGTTTAGAATTCTATCCACTATGCCACTGAACTACACTTTCCCTAATTTTGTATTTAAGACACTCTCTGGAATCTGACAGCATCCTAGCTTTTTGGTTTTATTTCATATTCTTCTCCTGAATCTCTTTCAGGTTTCTCATTCTCTTCCTCCATCTCTTAACCTGGGCTCTTCCCAATGCCTAAAATTATTTCCCTGATCTTTGAACTCCAATCAATCCTTAAAATCTAAGTCAAATGCCCCATCCAGGGAACTTTCTTGACCTCCGCCCGACTTTCTCCAGGTGATGTATTCTTCACACTCTGGGACCTCATTTAGTATTTTATTTTATTTTTATTACCTCTCATTTGAACTTTGTTGCTACTTGGATTGGTTAACAGTTCTGTGATTTCATTAAATTAGGAAATATCCAAGAAGGAGACTCCTTTGATTAAAATAGATCAGTACTGGTCCTATAACTTACAGTTTTATGTTGTCTGGACTTCTGAGAGGGTAAATGATTTTTCTGAGGCCTCACAGCCAGTCTATATCAGAGGCAGAACCTGAACTCAGGTTTTCTTGCTCTGAGGCCAGTCCTCTACTATCCAATATGCCACACGGACCTTCATATTAACTTACATTGTATTAGTTTTTATTTTGCTTTTTTCTCTGTATGAGACCTCTCTAGTAAACTGTAAATCTTCTGATGTCCAAACATCATCTTTTTCTCAGCACCCTCATTAAGATGAAAATACAATAGACACTTAATAAATGCTCATTACATTGAATTGCTATAGGCAATGGCTGTGGCAAGAAGAGAAATAGGTGCTTCAGTATAAATAGATTTTGGTTCATTCCTGTCTTGTTTGCATGTTTGGCGGGTGATCTTGCTTGTTAGTAGCTCACCAGGGCAGTATTCTACTTAGTTGTCAGCATTCTTTCCCAAAGACACCAGGTAGCATCTAGGCTCAGGCTTCCCATTGTCCATATAGCCATTATAATGAGTAGTAGCTTATTAAGGCATTTCTATAAAAGGTTCTCCTTTTCTCCTCTGTCAACTTGAAGTCTTCCTCCTTTTCCATTATTGTGAATAACTATTAGCTAACCTATAAAGTTCCCTTAACTGGATAACAGATCCTGCAATAAACGAGTCATTTATACTTAATTCTCTATCATTCTCTTGATTCACCTGTATTGATTCAAGTGGCTACTCATTTTCTCAGGTTTTCTGGAAAAATTCATTGGCCTGTTTGCCTCTATAGTAGTAGCTTTACTCAAAATCTATTATTACAATTTTATAATATAGAAAACAACAACAAATATGCATCACTTCTTTATCAAAGAATGTCCCTTTCTCCCTTAAAAAAGATATTTAAATATATATTGAAAATTATGTGAATAGGTATTACTAAGAAAAGGGAATGTCACAAAATCATCACCCCATTTATGCTTTGCAATTAATTTAGTAATATTGTATGTTTCTAAGATATACTGAACTATTTTGTAAAACAAAACAAAGCAAATTTCCATCCATCTTATATTGATTGTTCACCAAACTGGAGGTAATAAAGATAAGCTAAATTGAGATCATGACTGAATAAAAAAAAAAACACTCTCCCTTTTGATATAACAGAATATTTTATTTTGAAACAAATAAAAGTTTTTATTTCTGGATTCCTCTTCTATACATTAAACAAAAATTCAAACTCATGATCACAGATTATAGATTTTAATTTAAGGGAATTCTTGGGAATATTCTAATCTAATTCCCTAATATTTCAGATGAGAAAATTGAAGGTTTGGGACAAAGGTAGGTAGCAAGTGGTACAACCAAGATTCAAACTAAGTCTTCTGACTCCAAACCCCGCCATCAAACACTATCGGTTTATGTTAGATTAGCAAGTAAAAAGTGACACTATGAACCTAGTAGAGAATTTCAGAAATATCATGTTCATGCCCCTAACTCACTATTCTTCAAAGTTTCTGCTTTTTTTGTGTGTGTGTTGTTTGATTTTGATCGATGATTCAGGAGAACTTTTCTTTGTGGGAGGAAGAGAGCAGAAAGGGTAATTGTTGATTGACAATAACAAAAAATCATTATGGAACACTCCCTAATGAGCATATCTGATAGTGTGCTATTTTCAAAGCAGATGATGAAAGGCAGAGGACTCCCATGATGAGATGAGTGCAGTTCAACTCATCACCTTCTTTGGAGATGGCATCCTAGCAGACATTTTAATTATAAAGAGTGACTCTTACGTGGACAAGGATTATGAAGAAAGCTTTTGTTGACCATGGTTATTCATCATAGAGAATTTGTAAATTAAAAAAAAAACTTTATGTTTATGACCTATCACGTGCACACAATGTTGGTATTTAGTGCCCTTCTTATTATGGGCATTTTCTGTAATATTTTGTTTCACCTACATTAGTTTTCCACAGTATAAGAATATACTGTTATATAGGCACTGTGTTTTGACTGTCCATCTAGTTAAAGTGACTATATTGAGGCACATGATAATGGAATTTTGCTTTATGATAAAAATAACCTCAATTTGGCATTTTAATAGCTGTGGCTTGTAATGCAAGGTTAACTATAAAGTGATTTCTTTTTAAGCAAATGTACCATAATTTATACATCCAAATGAAAGTTGACCCTCCTCCCCAATAGTTATTTTGGGAAGCTCTTCACTTATTGCAATGATGCTATCATTATTTAAATATATTGGGAACTTTTCTTTTGGAATTGCTTTTAAAAACTGTAGAACATTCTTTGAGATCTCAGTGGTAGCATTATTTCATCATTTTTTGGTGGATTTGATTTTTCAAATAGCCAAAGTTTATTTCAATCTAACTCTGTTGCACATAGTGATATATCAAGTAGGATAATATAGTGCTGAATTAAAAAAAAAGTAAATTATGATTATGAACCAGTGAAAATCATTTTCTAGTGTAACATAAAATATCTCTGAAGACAATTCTACAAAAGAATTTCCAGCCAAACAAGTTTAATCTCTCTTTGATGTGAAAGCACTTCAGATAGTTTAGCAAAGCTAGTGTGTACTGTCCAGTACTCCTTTTCTTCCAGATTGAACATTTACAATTCCATCAACTTATCCTTATATTACATAGACTTAAAGTCTTTCATTGTATTTCTCTGTACACTTTCCATCTTACCAATATTTTTTTTTCTCCAAACAGTGACATTCAGAACCAAGGATAGTACTTCATTTGTGGTCAGACTAGAGTAGACTTCAATGGGATGAACACTTCCTTAATTTTGTAAACTATGTCTCACTTTTTAGCCCAAAGGATATCAGAGTATTTTAGGGTATCATATTACTGTTGACTCATATTGAGCTTGCAGTCTACTAAAAACTCCAGATGTCTTTCAAGAAAACTGTAGTTTAGCTATATCTCTACTATCTTATGAAGTTGGTATTCTAGATTTTAATCACTGAGAAACTAGTATTCATATAGCATTTCTGCAAAGCTTTTTATAAATGTTATTTCATTTGATCCTTACAAGAACTCTGGAAAGTAAGAGTTGTTATTATTATTCCCATTTTACAGTCCAGGAGACTGAGTTTTCGTGATTTGCCCAGAATCACATAGCTATTAAATATTTGAGTTAGCATTTGAACTCAGAACTTCCTGACTCCATTTTCATTCATCATTCTACCTACCTGTCTTGAGGTTAGTAAAATAATTTTGTAATTTCCAAGGTTTCCTCTTCTCTTCCAGTTTCTAATCTTCTAGGACCAGCTTATTATCCATTTAGAATGTGTGTTTAAGATATAGACATATACATTCATATAAATGGGAATAGATAGCACATGGACAGAAACACACATATGCACAAACACAATGAAGCTCTATTTGTTTTCCATTGAACTGCAAACCATACACTGGATATTGAACATTCTTTTCCTTTGTGGATATTTAGATCAGGCTCATTACGATGATTATGGATCTAATTTCACAACCTCTGCAGAATCCTGGGGTTTGATGGAATCTGAACATCATCACGAGAAAACAAGGACCTTTGAAGTATTTTGGTTAGAAAAGCCTTCCTTGATTTCCATTCTGTGCTGGATCTATCCTCCATGTCAGTGGTGAACTCTTGTGGCAAGCAAACATATCACTTTTCTATGCCTCATTAGGTATTTATGATCATAGGATCATTGAAAAAGTTTATATCTTATTGTTGTTGTTCATCCTTCATTCTCAAAGACATCAGGAAGATGATATCTTGATTTAAAAGAATTGGATTTAAATGAGACCGAGTTGTGCAAAGTTATTAGCTTCATTCTCTCCTCCAAAATAATTTTTAAGTTCAGTGATCAGAGTTAAGACATAGATCAGGAAGACCAGACAAGGCTCCTTATACCTTGGTATATCTTTCAAGAATATTATCTAATTTTTACATATACACAGCATATATATCTTTTGGTGTTAAAACCTTTGTAATTGAATTTCACTCAGAATAATGCTATTTTATAGTCAATAAGTAAGATTTTTTTATTTACTACATATCTCAATCACTTGTGTAGTAATGACATAATGTACTATCAAATATTACTTCTGAAAATCTGCTTATTCCTTGAAAATACCTCCATCAAAAGTGACCTTGATGCAAGTATAGATTATTCTCATAAAAATTTGAAGAAATGAAAAGGTAAGCATATGGGTCAACATTCTTTAATACTTTCTTAGTCTTCTTCTTCTGGTTAACCAGAATATGTCTACAATTTTTCCTGTCTTTTTGATTGACTTACTTTCCTCCAGATATGACCAGATATTTCATTAAATGTCAACTGTGACTTGATAGTCACACATGTATATAAAAGGTCTAACACCATGTCCTGAATATTAATAAATTGGAGGTAAACTATGGCATTTTCAAGATTAGACCTAAATGTTGTATTCTATTTCCTGGACATAGAGTTTTATCCTCTTTTGACTGAAGAAGAAAAGATGGTGAATTGACTGTTTGTCATTGCCATGCTTCCTGCTGGTCACCTGAAAGATCCAATGATGAACATGAAAGTCAACAGCAGACACTTATTTCCCAAATTATTTTGCTTTTCAACTAATGGTGTGAGCTTTCTTCATGTATTTGGAGTGGCGGCCAAGTGGTCAGCAACCCTTTGCCCTGTGAGTCAATTTATAATAGTTCTACTCCCCAGCTCCTGCCTATTATGTCAGAAGAAAAGGCTCTGAACTTCAACTCACATCATCATCATCATCATCACTATCATCATCATCATCATCATCATCATTTTTTTAGCTTCACATCCTTTATTATCCATCAATAATGTATGATGATCAGCTTATTGATTCTCAGCTCTTCTCAGCAATACAATGATTTAAAACAACTCCAAAGGACTCATGATGAAAAATGCTATCCATTTCCAGAGAAAGAATGGTGGCCTCTGACTGCAGATTGAAGCATAGTTTTTTTTTTTCTTTTGGTCTATATTTCCTTTTACAACATGAGGATTATGGAATTATGTTTTGCATGACTGCACATGACTGCATATTATAGTGCTTGCTTTCTTAATCGTCTGAGAAGGGAAGTAGAGAAAAAATTTGGAACTCAAAATTTTGAAAAATAAATGTTAAAAACAGTTTACATATAATTGTAAAAAATAAAATACAAAAAGTACAAAATATTAAAAATGCTTTTTCTTATATGAGATGGCTTTCTACAAGGGGAAGAAAGGGAATATTCCCCTTCAAATTAGGATGATTTTTAATTTTAAACAAAGCTATCAACAAAAACTTGAAGGTTTTTTTTAAACCTATGTTATTCAGTTCTACAAATATTTGTAAAGTATCTATCTATTACAAGTTACAGTATGATATAGTGGACAAAGGGCTGATTTGGAGATTTTTTTCTTCCTTTGCCTCAGCTTATTAACTCTTTGACTGATGGTTTCTAAATTGATGACTTAAAGCCAGTCACTTTCACTACCCCCTGATGGGAATGCAGGGACCCTCCTCCCAACTGTCAGATGGATAACAGGAAGAGAGACAAGCATACTTTCATTGAGAAAAGCTATGAACTTCTTCCGTTCCCAATCAATCCTCATTGTCTTGCTGCCATGTTCCCATGGGGAACAAGATGTCCATTGCCAACCGTTTGCTGATGTCCAGATTCTTATCTTCACTAGAGATATGTCAGAACTCCACTCCTTTCTAAAACACAAGTCTACTTTATTTTTTTTTTTTTGGTAGAGGGTTAACCATCTGTTTTGCTAGTTTCTCTGCCTAAATATTAACTAGCCTTTCCATCTACCATGAATCATACCATAAATAAACACGAATGCTCCTTTATGAGTTGTCTTCCCAATCAGAATGTAAGCTTCTTGAGAACAGGAACTGTTGCAACATTCTATTTGTATTCTCAATGCTTTAAAATGTTTAGCATATAGTGAGTGGAATCTCAGAGACTCCATCCTTGTTGGCAGGAAGTTATCTGTGAGTTCCTCTTGTCAATAAAATCATGAATTGTTGAGTTTCTACCTCTATTTTACTATGTGCTATTCTAGGTACTGAAACTACAGTGACAAATATGAAATAATGATTTCTGTCAGTGACTTTCTATTCTATTGGGGGATGCAAGTGAAGCATAGATAACTAAATATAAGATAACATGTGTAGGACAGATCACCAACAACTGGGGATATCAAAAAAAGTTGCTCATCGGAGGTGACAGCTATGATAGAAGCCAGAAATTCTATGAGCAAGATCTGAGAATTGAGTGTGCTAAAGGCATGTGGCTGGGGAAGGGGGGAGGAATAGTGTATACAAAAGTATAGATAAGAAAGATGAAATGTTGCATTTGGGGAAACAATTTTGGAAAACAGAAAATATTGAAAACTGTTGCAAAAACCTAACAGTTTTATTATCAATCCAATGGATATCCAATGGAGCTGAATAAGTAGTCACAATGAATATCTCTCTAGGAAGCAATCCTGGCTTTCTGGACTTTCTCTATCTATGCCCATACCCGATATTCCCCAATCTTTTAGTTTCTTTTTATTTTTCTGCCATTAGAATTTAAGCTTCTTGAGAAAGACACTGTCTTTTTTTCTGCTTATATTTGTCTTCACAATGATTATCACAATACCTGGCATACTTTAAATGCTCAATAAATGCTTGTTAGCTTGGTTTATTGACTTGAAATGCTTCCTTACTGAAGTATCAAAGCCCCTTTGCTATCCTATATTTTTCTGAAATCTTTCATACCAAAGGCAGGACTAATTTTTTTCCCCAAGGTCATACTTTAATTTTCATTTCCTATTCCATTTATAATTTTTTTTCTAAATTTGTTTAAAGTGTTTAATGTGAGCCATTGCCTTCTGATTTTTATATTTACTTTAGAAGTTTCAAATGAAGATGTGTAACTTTGTGTGATACAGATAGAAAAGATACAAAGAACATCATTTGGGTTCTGGAAAAGCATTCCATAAATGATATTTAAGGCACTTTATTGTGAATAGAACTTTAAAAGAAAAGCGAGGAAACACAGAGGATAAAATGCTAGTCCCTCTTCATATTTTTTTTCATTCCTGCTTTGGTGAGATCCATTATTAAAAAAAAAAGAGTGGGTAAGGAAAATAGGAGGGTGTAGTGGAAAGAACATTGGCTCTGAAGTCAGAGGATATGGTTTCAAATCTCACCTCTGAGTCTTACTGCTAGTGCAATCTTAGACAAATTGTTAAACTTTTCTTTCCTGTTTCCTCAGCAGTAAAATGAGTTTGGACAATATAGCTTTTGAGATCCCTTCATGTTCTAGATGTCTGATTCTAAATCAGCAGATCTGGGACAGTATTCTTTAAGTTCTCAGTAGGTAGACAACTATTTGTGAGTTCTGAAACCCTGAGGCAAATTGCTAAAGGTCTTTCATATAATTTTATTCCTTTGAAATGATTGAGCATTGATGTAGATTTTATAAGGAAACTATGAAGCTACATTGTTCTGGTAGTGACACTCAGACAAATAAAATCCACAGTGATGAAAAATCACATTCAATAAATAAAATGCATATAAAGAGAAAAGAATTTTCACATACACACACACATACACACTCTTAGAAAAAATAAAACTTGGAGAGTTTATGCACACAAGTCTACACAAGTAGACTAGTATATGTACATACACATATTACAAAGATACATGCATTTCTATTTCTGATAATTTGTGAGTTACATGGCTAGATCATCTTTGCCCACATACAAAAAGTCTTGGTGTGACAAAGAGATTAGGACTTTCAGAGCTGACCATAGAAAACAAATGCAGATGGTCCAGATGGTTAAGCATTTTTTTTTCCTTTGAAAGTAACAAAATAAGCACCTTAAAATTGAAATGCTTTAAGATGAGTATCAAGTTAGTTCATTACAAGACAGCAATAATATAGCTTTTTTTATTGTTACTGTTGATTTTGAATATTTTAGTTGATTTTGAGCCTTTTTAAATAGATCTCTTAATTTATTCAAGGGTTGATATGTCCTTATTAATAAAATGAGGTGAGTAATACTTGCATTGCCTATCTCACACTGTTTTTGTCAGAAAATTATTTGGTATATATTAAAGCATTATTTTTAAAATCAAGAATTAGTGTTATTAACCATTTATTGATAGATAATGCAAGGCATACCCAAAGATTAAACATAAGGCACATATATTATCTGCTGAAGGGTAAAAATCTATTAATAAAGATTCTTTTTATATTTCTTATTATGGATTATTATTTAGTAGAGATTGAAGGGATCTTAGAGATGACTTGGTCTATTCCTTTAATCTACAAATGATGAAACAGAAGCTCCCAAAGTGATAAAGTGACTTGTCTGAAGTCACATAGCAGCAAACTTGAAATCAGATCTTTTGATGCCCACTGCAGTGTCATATCTATATGCTACTGTAGATCCTTTGTCTTTATTCAAGCTATTTATTAACTTCTATATGCAAATTATGTGTTTTAATTGAACAATTAATTTCCCTTTTCTGGATCTTTGTTTCTTTACCTGTAAAATGAAGAAAAAAGATTTCAATTATTTCTAAAATGCTTAACAACTTTAATAATCTATGATCTAAGACCTAAATATATTAAAATTTCACACAACTTGGATTTTACAGAAGGGACTCAGACATTCATAGTCACAAATAAAAAGAAATGAAGCTAAAAGGAACTTTAAGGACCCTCTAGTCCAAATCCTACCCAGAGACAAGTTCCCTCAACAATATCCCCATTAAATGTTAATACAATCTTCCCTTGTACAGTTCCTCTACACCTTTGAATGGCTCTTTTTCTTCCCTTTTCCCACTCAATGATCTCCAGTAGCTCCCCATTACCTCTTAAATAAAATATAGACACTTATGTGTGGCATTTAAGGCTGCTTATAATTTGGCTTCTTATCTTTTATTCCCTTCCATCAATCAAACTATACTGGCTTACATTTGCAGTTCCTTAACATAACCTTCCATCTCCCTCTCAAATCAGTGGCTTTGCAGTCTCCTCTGTGCCTAAAATGATCTACCCCATTCACAAATATCTCTTGGTTTACTTGAATTCTATTAAATCTTCACGCAAATTTCATCTTTGGCTGGTAGACTTTCCTAGTCATGCTTTTCCTCCCCACCAGACACTAGTCTTCTTGTGATTACCTTTCAAATGCTCTGAATATATTTTCCATATGCATAATTATTTACAAGCCTTTGCCATTAAAATGTGAACTCCTTGAGGTCAAGTGTCATGTTCTAACCTGTAGTCCATTAAAAACTTTAGATCATTTTTGAATGAATTGCTATCTTGTCACTACTCCCCATGTAACTTAAAAAGGGCTTGTATTCAAGATGAAACCAATTATAAAATAGATCTAGTAATTGAAGTACATATGAAAATACAATAAATGAATTTGTATCTTACTCTCCTCTGCTCAGAACATTATCTACCATTTATCCCAGCCATGAAGATGAGATACTCCCACACAAATACTATAACATTCCATTTTCCCTATTGATTTCAAATAATGATTTTTATAAAAAACTTTGTCAATAATCATTTCTTCCCCTTAACCTTATACTAGCAAGATGTTTCTAGCCTAAGGAAATGTAAAGAAAAATAATTATTAATTCACTTTGTGGAATGAAAATATTCAGGGAAGATTAATAAATTTAAACTGCAAAAACCCAAGCAAATGGATGGAAAATTCAGAAATTCTAAGAAAGCTTTGTAAAATTGAGCATAATGATCATAATTATATATACATTTTTTTTGTTTGTTTTGTTTTGCTGAGGCATTTGGGGTTAAGTGACTTGCCTGGAGTCACACAGCTAAGAAGTGTTAAGCGTCTGAGGCCAGAATTGACCTTAGGTCCTCCTGACTTCATCAGGGTCAGTGCTCTATCCACTGCATCACCTAGCTGCCCCAGTGATCATAATTACAAACACTAAAATTCAGTCTTTAGTCTTCTAAGGATATCATTTTGAAGTAAGGAAATGACAATGTCAGTGCCTCAATTTCAGTTATTGTTGAAAATATTTCAGATCTGTAAATATCTTAATATTCAGATAGTTAAATATCTCAATATTTTCACCTAAATATTAGTGATAGAACATCACTGCTTGTAAAAACTTGAGAACCAAGAAATTTATGAGCTGAGCAATTTATTCAGTATACAACAAATACCAATTAAGTACTTATCTTTGGATTATATAAGATACAAAAGTGAAGAACACATGTCTCTTCCCAAGGAGTTTACCATCTAATAGAAATGATGCCATATGTACAAAAATAAACATGGAATATACAATGTCAGAAATATATAATATATTGTTCTATACTTTATATACGTTTGTGTTATCATTTCTATTAGATGGCAAACTCTTCCACAGAAAGAACTATGTCTTATTTATTTGTGTATCTCTCCCAATCTAGGGATAAAAATTAATACTTGTTGCATGCTGAATATTGATATTTCATGAGAAATAGAAACAAGTTGATATATGAGAAAGTGATATATTTTGAATCATAAAACATGGATTTGAGTTTCTGCTATGCCATTTACTGTCTCTGTGATTTTGGGTAAGTGATTTAATCACTCCGAGCCTATTTTCTTATCTATAAAATGAAGAGATTGGTCTAGATGTCTCTAAAATTATTCCACCTCTAAGTCTATGATCCTATAATATTCTATTATTCAATACTAGCATTTCAATCAATTAATCAGGATTTTTAAGTGTCTAATATGTCCTAAATGCTGGAGACTCAGGTACAAAAGATGAAACCAATCTTACTAATGAGGAATTTATAGTCTAATGGGGAGACAATCACATACATAGATACAGGATGAATAGGAAATCAATAAATATGAATTATCTATGAGTGTGTATGTGTGTGTGTATGTGTATATGTGATGTGTATGTGTAAATATATCAGGTGCATTAGAAAGGGGAAATAAGGAAAGGCATCATGCAAAAGAAAATACTTAAATTGTAACCTATAAGGAGAGAGGAATTTTATCAGTTGAAGAGAGTATATTCACAGTATATGGGCTGATCCATAAAAAGGCACAGGGAGCAGGGGAGGCAGAAGAAAATGGAAAAAAATCAGTTTAAACCGGGTGGCAAAGTGTTAGAAGTGGAGTAATGTTCTTCAATGAGGCTGGAAAAGCTTCAAAGGGACTTTGAAAGCTAAATAAAGAATTTACGTTTGTCCCAGAGTCATTAAGGAATCACTGATTAAGTAAGTATGCTTTATGCTTTATAAAAAGATTGAGAGTCTGGGGTAGGGAGAGGAAGTATGATGACTGCCTGAACTAAGATAGTAGTGGTAGTGAGAGTTCTTGTTGAGCTAGAAATATCAAAATTTGATAACTCTTTAGATTTGTAAATTGAGGATAGACTGAAGTGTTAATGATGATATCTACTTGACACCCAGGAGATGGGGAGGTCAAGGGGGTCTTTAACAAAAATACAAGAGAGGGAAAGATTGCGGGGGAGTCTGGGGTGGGGAGAGGGAGGATAATGACTTCCATTTTGGAGATTATGAAAATGAGATGTCCCCTTGTCCTAAAGTTTGAAATATCTGCTAGGCAATGACTAAATTGATATGATAAGAATTTCAAAAATCATCTTCCTTTTATCTTTTTCAAGGCATGACACTAAACTGTCTTTTATGTCATTACTTTTTTCAGTCTTCTATGAATTCTCTGACATGATTCTGGACCATTCCAAGCTTTGGGAAGCAAGTCATTGGGACTTGCAATTTTGAATACATTTATTACCACTTCTTTCTCTATTCTACTTGATTTCCTGCCCTTCTTTTCCATGTGCTACTTATACTAATTTTCAGATCATAGTTGACCTTTTCTTGTAAGGTTAGAAAAAGTGTTAAAAACTTTGCCTTTTTACTGTCATAGTTATTAGCTTCCCCCCCCCCCCAAGATATGAAGAGGAACCATTCTCTTTTATTTAGCTTTTGAGACTGTCATTTAAAGAAATTTTTTCAATTTTCCAAAAACTTTACCAATAAGGCAATATCCCAAGTGAATTTAGCTAGTGAAAGATAGTTTATATGAATCTCATTATTTCTCTTATCCTCATATCCTCATTATGTCTCTGTCATTGAATAAGTTTCCTAGAAATGGGAAATGTGATATTATCAAGAAATTAAATAAAATTCACTTTCAACAAATACTGGGAATATGAGATGAATAAGAGACCTCTCCTGACCTCAGCAAACTTCCTCTTGTTATAGGACAGGTGTACAAATAACTAAGAGTATAAATTCTAATATGACAAGTTCACTGAAAAGCTATGAAAAAGTATTCTTTTTAACTTTGGTGGACTTTAGGGCAGATTTTAGATACTATATAATCCTTTCCTCATTTAAGTATTCTCACATAGTCTAACAAATCACTATTAATTCTTAAGTGTTATCCATATATAGATATATATAAAGGAAAAGTAAGATTATATATATAAAGGGAAAGTAATAAGAGGTAGGGCTGAAAACATTCCTCATTTGTATGTGTTAAAGTCATTCTACTTAGTTTAAAAAAATTTCAGATTCATCAGGAAACCACAACACTGCATATTTATTGCTAATGGGAATTTGAAAGGTCCAGTGTACTAAATAGGATTTCAGAAGATTTCCTCATCGTCAATACTATTTTTTGCATTTTCAGCAATCATTCATGTCAGATATATCATTTTCTTTATTTCAGAATGGTATAGAAGAAAAAAACACTCAAAAAGTAGGAATATTTAATTGAAACTGAAATCATTAAATATATTGAAATAATTCCAGTAAAGAGTTTAACATAAACTATGAAAATAACATTTTATGCACTTAAAATATTTTGTTAATCTTTGCAAAAAGATGCAGGCAAATTCCCTTAATTATATATTTAACTTGATACTTAGAAATCGCTAACTGAATTGCATTTAGCTAGTTAAACTATTACAATGATGGATGCCTTCCATATGTAGCATGAGGAAACTGTGTGGCTTGAACAGAGACAAAATAGACATCTCTAGCCTCTTCTTCCTCCACATTTTTCCAAGGGAGAATTTAATTCCTTCTAGGAGAGAAAGCAGGAAGTTGCACTTAGAAGTTTGGTCTCTGCTCTTCATAGAGCAGTGGTCAGGCTAAAATTATACCTGTCTGCTCCTGTAAATATTAATCTAGAAGATGTAGCTTTCACATTAAAGATAGACTTCTGATTGCTTTTTTTAATGGAGAAAGACCAAGCTTTATATCCAGTGTTCCCACAATGGATACAAATAGGAAGTTGCAAGAAACCCATTTATCCAAATTGATAGCAAAACAGAAATTAGGGAAAGCATAAATGCATAGGAGAATGTATACTAGAAAATATAAAATGAAATAATTTTTTCACTGAGAGAAAAATAATTTGTCTCAACCAAGAGAGATTCCCAAATCTCGTTCAGGGCGAAGTTACCTGAAGTCTCTAGTGAAAAAAGCTGGGAATAGGGATATGAGGAAGACTGACAACTCCTATCCTATCAGTTATTCCTAGAATCTATTCTTTCTTCAGCAGCATCAGGAGCCGGCATCATGCATCTTCTCATTGATCTCTACCAATAAGGAGGTAGTCTTATAACAATGAGTTTCCCAACATAGGTTACACTATATAGTTATCCCTTTCACAGGGGTTCAGGGCATGGCACACTCTCAATCTGAAAAATCTGCATAAAATTGTTTGGTCTTCTTTTTATACTAGAGAAGTCTGAATTATTGTGGTATTATAAGGTAAAAATAGGTTGATATCATACATTATTATAAATATATTTTATGCATTTCTGAACTTCTAAACTTTTTCTGTATTGTCTGTTGGCATTCACATATGGCTTTTACAAAAGTCCCCCAAAATTCCCATTTAATTTCTTATGTGAATTCATGATATATTGAATCTGTGATGGGGAAAGTCATGATGTGAAAGGGATAACTCTGTGATTTATGTGCATACTTGTATTAGAAAGAGAGAGGGAGAAACAGAGATGGAGATATATCTATATATCTATATATCTATATTTATATCTATATCTATATCTATCTATCTATCTATCAACCTATCTATCTATATATATATATATATATATAAAGAGAGAAAGAGAGAGAGAGAGAGAGAGAGAAAGAGAAAGAGAGAGAGAGAGAGAGAGAGGGAGAGAGAGAGAGAGAGAGAGACTGTATGCTTTCAGATTCAGAAAATTTTGAGTTAAAATTTTGCTTCGAATACTAACTGGTGTGACCTTGGGTAAGTCAAAAATCTGTCTGCCTCAGTTTCCTTATCTCTAAAATGGGGTTCATTATAACACCTTAATTCACAATTTTGTTGTGAGGATTGAATGGCGTAATATTTGTAAATTGAATGGCACATAGAAAGTGCTTAATACATACTTATTTTCTTCCTCTCTGCAGACTATCCAATTGCTAGATTTCCAATGTGAGAATTTATATCACAAAAATCAGCAAGTATCACAAATCAGACCTTGATTTATTATTTTCTTGATTATTTAGATTTAAGAGAATGATGGAGAAAAATATTAATAATCCAGATTAAATTTATAAGTATGTTGCCAATACATTCGGCACCCCCTACTCTCTGACCAGAAAACTAGTTGTTAAATATTTACCAGAACATTGGTAAGTCTATTCCAGGTACTATGCTAAGGACTGAAGATCCAAAAACAATCCCCCTATACTTTTCTGGTATCCATTTCAGGCTCATTTACAAACTCTGAAGAGATAGCACTATATGATTTTTGAAATTCAATTTAATTCAATAAGCATTTATTAAGTATCTGTTGTGTACTTTGCTGTGTTGCAAATAGAAAGACAAAAATAAAAATAACCTCAGACCTATTGTCAGGAAGTGATATTCCACTGTGGGAAATAATAGATACATAGATAAGTAAATAAATACCAATATGCGCGCACATACACACACACACACGCACACACACACACACACACAATTCAAAGTAAAAACAGTGTGAGAGAAATTGTAACAATTAGGAGGATGTAGAAAAGTCTGGAAATAGGAAACACTTTAGCTAAACCTAGGGTCCCTGAGATATAGGTTATCCCTTCCATATCATGATTTTCTCCATTGTAGACTAAATTTATCATGGATTGGCATAAGAGTTGGGGGTAGGATGTGAGTCAGGGGTGAAAGAAAGCAACCACTGCAGAGGTACAGGCTTGAGAGGGTGGGTGGGAAATAGGGACAGAATACAATAATGAGAAACTAAATGGGCAAGAGCAGGTGTGCCTGAAATATAGGTAGAATTCATGGGTTGGAATAAGAAAAAAAAAAAGGGGGCCAAATGATGAAAGGCTTTACATGCCAAATTGAAGAGTTTGTATTTTTTATAGAGGAAAACTTAAAATTCATCTCAAAATTCAAAATGTTTTCTATATCCAATCATATAATGAAATTGTAAAGGTGATAGCCTGATATATCTAGTTCCTTTGAGTCCCCTTAAATTAATTCAACACCATTACAATTTGTAGAACCTGGAGGCAATAAGTATAGTCCAATTAAAAACATAAAATAATTTAACTATTGATAAAAAAGATTATCTAACAAGTTCCTTTCCATGTAGATAATTAATAAGTTAGTATATTGAGGGTGTAACAGTTTCATTTCACCTAGAGTGAAAAATGAGATGGAAATTAATTTAAATTCAAGTGTATCTAAAAGATTTCTGCCCATTTTATGAAACCCTGGTTGAAGACTAAAGATACTTCATCTGGGTTTTCTGAACAAGAATAATATCTTTCTTTCTAAGGGTAAGCGTAAAATTCAAAACAGCTGTAATAAAATGAGTTTTCTTCTCTGAGAAAAGTAATTTGCAATCAGGTATGAGACCCTTCTTGGTACACATGTAAATACTTCCACCAAACCTATTGTTTTATAGTTAGTTCAGACTTCTTTTTGGTCTCATTAATAGTTGATTGTTGCACAATCAATAATATTGACATTCATTAATCTGAATTACCTGTTAAAATGATTGAAATATCCAGATTGAGCATACCCCTAATGTGATTGTTTTTGCTTGTGTAAATACAGACTCTCTGATACTCCTCATTACTGAGTCCCTTGGGGGGGAGGGGGAAGAGAGAGGGAGGGAAGAAGGGGACAGCTGTAATGCTTTTTAGTTGGAATATGTCTGGAATGCTCCACCCCCACTTCTCAGTGGCTTAGTCTCCTTGTCTTCCTTCAAGACTTGGCTCAGATCTCACCTTCTGCAAAAGCCCTTTCCAGTCCTCCAACTGCTAGTGCCTTTCTCTTTCAGATAATTTCTATCCACTCTATATATATCTTATGTACATCTAATTATTTGCATTGTTTCCCTGATTAGAATGAGAGCTTTTTGAGGGCAGTGATTGTTTTTGCACTCTCTCTCTCTCTCTGTCTCACTGTCTGTCTCTCCCTCTCTCTCTCTTCCCCTTTCTGTCTGTCTCTGTGTGTGTGTGTGTGTGTGTGTGTGTGTGTGTGTCTGTCTCTACCCCCCTCCCTTTCTCTGTTTGTCTCTATCTCTCTGTCTCTCTCTGTATGTCTCTGTGTGTGTCTCTCTCTCTTTCACTTTTTCCTGACTCCATGTCTAGAATCACAGTACTGTCTATAAAACAGTATCTGAAAAACCAAGTTGTTGAGATTGAAGGAAGCTCTTTTCAAACTCTTTTAATATCACTTTAGGGATTACATTAAGTAATGTTTTAATTACAAATTATATGCTAATTAAAGACAATCTGACACAACCCTAAATTGAGAAAACTTTTTTATGTATTAGTGTGAGGCAGTGAAAACCTGTTTGATTGATAAGGGCCAGCCCCCAGGATGTATAGAAGTTAAGGCTAAATTTGAGTAAGAAACCAAGCATTGTTCCTCTCCCTAAGCATATAAATTCCCTAAAACATAAATCTGCCCGTCAAGTTTTTGTATCTAAAACTCTATATGCGTTTGAATGTTGAGTGGCTTTTATCTTGGATCAGAGTGAACAACTTATTTTATGTCTAAGCATCATGACAAAATATGAAATTTACTGTCTCCAAAGACATCAAATAACTAGCTCTGACATGGGAATCTTATCAAAATCAGCTGGATGTATACAATGAGGTTATCAATTGGTGTGAAGTAAGAATCTTTGAATTGGAGTTAAAAACAAAAGTTAATGAGGATGAGACATATTGCACACAAGTGCAATGGTTTTATCCTGACCTATCTAAATGGATCATATATGCTGAAAAATAGGAGTTGTAATAAGGTATTTTCTGCCAAAGTTTAATGATGTAAAGTAGTCACTACAAGGAGGGGGTTGGGGACAAAATAATCCAGGAAATGCCTTATCCAGGAAACACTTTATCTCCTTGACAGGTGAAGAGACATGGCAGCCAAGGTCTGAACTAGTTTAGGATAGAAACCAATTTGTAAAACACTAGAAAGGATGATGTTGAAATGAAAATGAAGTCTTAAAGGCTCTTCTCTAAAAAGGAGTCTGTCACTTTTGCATATGTTAAGATCATACAATATTCCTTGATTAATATAAACACAGAAATGCCTCTTTTCAGTAGCCTTTGATTATTTACATTAATCAAGACATAAATAGGGATACTCAAGCTTGTCAAAGATGAGAGCCACTTTCATGAAGGATGTCCTGCACAAGCAGATTCTACCTGGAAGACAGTTATAGATGGTGAAGTGTTCCAGATGTTCCTGTTCATGAATGATATTGTGTCTGTTGCATAAAACCTCAGAATATCACTGTATCCCCATGAGTAGTTTTGAGAATGTCTTTGTAGTCATTATAGTCCACACTCAAATGCATGGAAAGTCCCTTCTGTTTAGCTATATCATGCAGTTATGTAATCAGTTTACCTATCCGTTAGGCAGGTGTTATAGTGGATAATGTGCTGGATGTGAAGTCAGGAAGATACCTCTTTCTAAGTTCAAAATCTGCCTCATATACATGCTAGCTGTATGACCAGGGACAAATAATTTAATCCTATTTGCCTTAGTTTCTTATCTGTAAAATAAGCTGGAAAAGGAATGTCAAGAAAATCTTAAATGGAATAATGAAGAATCAGACAGGACTAAAATATGACTGAACATTTATCCATCTATCTATCTTTCTGTCTATCTATCTATCCACCTATCAATTTATCTATCTTAGGCAGACATTGCAGAAGGATAATAAACTGGAGCTAGAAATAAATAGGAGGAAGACAGCATGCTAGATTGCCTTTGTAAAACTGAGGAAATTTGAATTGACTCTTTTCTCAAAGGATAAAAATACTGTCCATAAATGGAAACAGATATTTATCTGTTCATTTATACATTGATCCAACATCTAAAATGCAATTATACATATTTGTTTATCTTATTTATGATTGGTATAGAAGATGTTCCTGAAGTTTCCTTACTCTGGATTGCTATATATATGTATACAGAGTTCCTTTGTTTACTCCTCAATATAAAACAATATAAACCCCAATTTTCAGGAACTACTTCAGGTCAGTCAGCAGGATTTGTGGAGCTGAACTGGTTCGACTTCCTGGTTGGAAATCACAAGGACTACCTCGTATTCCCCACTCAAGATAAAAAAGAGGCAGATGGCTATGCCAATTATTGGAACATGACCTCATTATATCCTTTTTTGTTTTTTGATATTAATAAATGATAAGAAAGAAGCTTTCTGTGAGTATGGGTTATATCCCTCTTCCTTAATTTCAGAATGTTACAAAATCTCAAATACCTTCCAACACAAAACCCAGGCTTTTTAATGTCAATGTTCTCCAATTCTGGATTGTTGTGAATCAAGGAGCATTATCCCTGGAGATTCCAAGTTGTGGGTGACTTAAAAGACAAAGGAAAGATGATGTATGGGATTAACTACAGTCTGACATATTTTCCAATAATGACCTATGTATGAGATGCAGCAAAAGGAGTCTTGTTCAGGAAGCATATGATCAGAAACATGTATGGGCTTGTCATGTAGTCAGATTGAGGGATAACCAGTTTATGGGTAGACAAAACAAATTCTGTTTTGGTAGTCATGATTATTATTATTTTTAAGACTAAGAACCTCATTATATTAAAAATATATTCTAGAGAAGATCTTTGGGAAATCATTGACCAAAAACTGAATAAAATAATAGAAACCACAACAATAAACATTTGATGTACTCTATGTTCTAAGCACTATGCTAAACCCCCAAAACCCCAAAAGTGAAACAGTTCCTGCCTTCAAGAGACTATTCTAATCAACATTCATTGGATCATAGACTTAAAACTAGAAGAGACCTTAGAGGCCCTCTGGTCCAATCCCCTCATTTTATAAGATGATGAAACTGAGATCTAGAGTGGTTAAAGTGGAATGCTAAGGTCACATGGGTCATAAATCATGGAGACAAGATCCAAACCAATGTGTCCTTTGGCTCCAAATCCATCTGCCACCTGGATTCCACTAATGATACCTACATCACTGAAATTGTGGGCCTGATAAATACTAAAATAACAGGGCTTATTCCTGGTGTCCAAAAACTATAAAAATCAGTCCATTTCAGACCTACTTTATCGAAAAAGCAAACCAAAAAAAAATTACCTTGAGTTTCATAGAGAAGGGTATCTCAATTCCTCTCTGCTTTATTCCATTCTGCAGGCTTCTGTACACTTATGATTTATTTCATCAGGACCCTAACCAGTACCCATGAATGGCCTGAAGCACACATAGCTTAGGCCACCCACAGAGGAAGGCATTTAGGGATATATCAAGTCCAATGGATCAAACCCAAGTATGTGGTCTAAAAACATTAAGGATTTCATTAGCTAACAGCTTCCCAAAGTGTACAATTTGCACCAAAGGAAACTTAATTAATGAGAAAATTTGACTTTTTAATCAAAGATATTTATATGGGTGACTGTTTTGTCATAAAGCATTGCTACAAAGAATAATTATTCACTTTTCCATAGCCTCGCCTGCAAATCAGATGAGTCTCATCACAAAAGAAATAAGGGAACAATACTAGAAAATATAACTGTCTTCTGTATAGTCCTGTCTTAATGACTCTATGAATTGACTATGTAGCAATCCTGAGGTAAGATCTGCCATTATTCTGCCACACACCCTTTTTGTTATTCTATACTTAATTCCATTATGCTACTCTACATCAATCAATTTCTCTAAGTTTTAACATTCACTAGTTTAAAGACATTCTAAAATAGTACTCTATTCTGGTCAGCTTGTGCCTTCATAAATGGCAGAGTAATAAACACAGAATATTAAGGTTATAAAGGTGGCTCTGAGGTTACTGTGCTCCAGTTTCACTAAAATCAATCTAGGAAGGATATTTTTTCCCTTTACTATTTCAAAAGAAATCCACAGATGGCAATTCCATAATCTCCTTTGGTAATCCATTTCAACCTCTCCTTTTTAAAAAAGTTATTCCTGGTGTCTGTGTATATAACTACATGGATTTAGCCAGTATGCAGCATGTAGTGGGTCTACTTTTCAGTTTTTATTAACATTCTTATTTGCCCACAACCCACTTCCTTTCAGACCCTGAGCCCATGGGCCTATGCTAATTTTCATGACTCCTAGAATACCACCAGGTGAACACACCCTGTGTGCTCTATAAATATTAATAGTTGTTGATGCAAGGATGTGATAAATGTCCCTAGGTTAATTCTGGCAAGAATCACAGGAAAGTCATTCCATGTTGGATGCCTGAGGCCATAGAATTCCTTCCTCTCCAAACTTAGTCAACTAGGCCTGTAAACTCTCAATTATTACAGTTTTACATGGTGATTGGGACTTGTACTGGTTTGATTTTCTGAGCTTCTGGAATTGTAATCTTTATATTCCTACTATTTTGTTTTAGAAAAAATTCTGACTTAATTTACTTAATTGCCATCCAAAGGGTCTCAAGAGTCATGTAACACATATTTACTTACCTTACAAAACTGTAGATAGTATAAGATAATAGAAAGTATGGAATCTTCTTTATTGGGTTACTCAATCACTTAGATCAAAACCAGTCTAGATTACAAGTGCATGATATAGACCTATAAATGGAGTTGGATCCTTTAAAACTAAAGGATGTATTGTCATCTTATAATCTATGTCAATTTGATCTTTTCATGTGCTGTGTATACTTTTTTTTAAGTATAAACAAGCATTGCTGGGCATTGAAATGTGCCCTGATCTGAAAGAAGACCAGTATTCTCTAGGTCAGCAACTCTAAGTATGATTAATAGACTTCACTAGGTCTTGAGACCTTTCTAGACTTTTGTGATATCAAAATAATTTCCCAAATAACACTAAAATACTCTGCTTATTTAAAATACTTCTACCTTATACAACTATATACCCATGTGAGTCATATTTTCTTCATATACTTCAACCAAAACAATATATTGCAAGAGAATGAATACAGAAGATATTAGAATCCATCTGTCTTCTATTAAGCCAATAAAGAAATTTGCAAAAATATGTAAAATTATACCACTCACTAAGCTAATTTGTTTTGGAAAATAAAGTTATTTAGCATAAAAATATGTCATTAATATTAACATATGATGAGTTCATTATTATTTTAAAAGTATTGTTGTTGTTTAGTCCTTTAGTGCTATCCTAGTTTTTATGATCTGTGGACTATGGTACACCAATATTGTTCATGGGATTTTCTTGGCAAGCATACTGGAGTGACTCGCCATTTTCTTCTCCAAATAGGTTAAGACCAACAGGTTAAGTGACTAACACAGGGTCACATCTAGTAAATCTCTGAGGACAGATGTGACCTTAGGTCTTCCTGAATCCAGGTCTGTGTTATATCCACAATGAATTCATAACTAAATATTTTAAAAATAATCTATGTAAACAAAAAATCTTTTGGGTTTTTAAATAATTTTTAAGAGTGTAAAGAGGACTAAAAATGTTTGAGAACATCTTCTCTGGGTCAGTTTGGTATCTTTAGTCAGCTTGTTGTTAAATGTATAATACCCAAAATTAATTTTAAATAAAACATGACCAAATAATTGGTTACTATAAGCTCTGAATCAAATTTGCTATTTTAATTTTTATTTACAAATCATAACAACACTAATTAAAAAAAACAAGGTTGTAAATAAAGGTTCTTTCCATATTATCTCGAAAATAGCTATAAGTCCCTATTTATAAAATAAATAAATAAATAAATCAAACTTCTCTTATTGATTACATATAATGTGATCCTTGAAAAACATTATTAAAAAATCTTGTTTTTCTTTGTTTTTTCTTTTGACATTGACTCTGAAGTAACTTATTTCCCCAAACACTTGACAAACATATCTAAGTTTTTCCATGGTGTCTATCATGGTGATATATAGGTGCCCTGAACAAAGTATTAGACTATAAACATAATGAATGAAGGAAAATGAGAAACTCATTCTTTGACACTTCTCAGTTAGAGCCATATCAAGCAATTATGGGTTAGAGGGAATTGTATAAGGTCACTGCATTTAGTTTATAGAGCTGTAATTGTCACTTGTCTGGCTCTTAAATAAATTAAATTCCTTCTTAAATATTGTGGTCCTGGAAGAGCAAGGGAAAGAGCATAAGAGAGAGACAGAGACAGAGACAGAGACAGAGAGAGCAAGCATGAGAGAGAGAGTGTCCTAGCATTAGAGAGTTCTATAATTTTCATGAGGTTAAATCCTCCAATCTAAAAGAAGTTCCAATACCATGTATTTCCAGCTTAACCCTGAGTAGGGAGAACAGCTGCATTTCCTTTAGAGTGGAGGTCATAAGAATATGATGGAAGGGTTGAAAGAGCAGGCTTATCATGAAAGGTTAAAAGAACTGGGATTATTTAGTCTAGAGAATAAAAAGGTGAAGAAGAGCTTTACAATGCTTGTCAAGTGTATGAATATTATTTGTTCTGAGCTGTTTCTCTCTCTCTCTCTCCACTGAAAACAGAACAAGAAGAAATGAATGTATAATATGTTAGCATTAGGAGTTAGATTTGATATAAGGAAGAACTTTCTACAGTGAAGGCTGACAAACCCTGAAAGATATTACTAAGTGGGACTGTGGAATCCTCTTTTCAAAAAGTCTTTTGAACTGGGATGGGTCTATTGGGAACCATTTGAGCTTTGTACTTTCTGAAAATAGGGAGATAGACAGAATGTTACCACAAAGCCTATTCTATTTCAGTGAATCAATGACCTAATAATAATAACAACAGCTAGCATTTATATATCACTTTAGAGGTTATAAAGCAGTTTATAAATATCATCTTATATTATTATCACAAAAACCCTCCAACTTCAAGTGATATTATCTTAAGTGTACAAATGAGAAACCTGAGGCAGATGGATGTTAAATGTCACAAGGGTCACATAGCTAATAAGTATTTGAGGCTGGATTTGAACTCTTAAGTTCCTGATTCCAGGTCTAATACTCCAACCAAATTGTTACCTATCTGCCTTTGAACTGACTTTATAAAAGTTCTGGAGATAAGTCCAGTCTGAAACTACTCATGGACTGAACTAAATGAATAAAATAGGATCTTTATAACAGTTTTTAGATTCTGTGTTGAACTGCTTACATGAAACATACTTGAATGTGAGGTATTTTCCTGTAGTTCTTTTGCTAATGGCATGAGCAGAAAATTGTGAATAAATTAATGAGATGGTAATTGGAAATAAGTGGGGGTAACTATTCTTTGTTTTTCCTTAGAATAATGGAATTATTTGGATTTAAAAGTTGTAGTGTTATAATCTAAGTGAATGATTAAAACAAAAGAGGGGCCATATATCTGCATCTATAAACAAAGAAACAAAAAGGTCAACTTTTTAAAAAAGAGATTAGACAAGGATATTTGGACCAAGAATAGATCAGATTTATTGACTGGTTAGAGGAGGAAATATGGACTGATAGAGTATATAGACTTCCAAGGAGAGCAGGCAAAAGCTATTAAAGAAAAAAAAAAGAATAGATATGGAGTACTGGGAAGAATTTCATAAAACAAGTAAAGAGAGAAAACAAAAAACAAATATTTAAAGATGACTTCTATCTGCATTGGAGCTAATTTTTTGCCCAACTTTTAAATTGAATGGCATCCATAACATATTCATAGCCTGAAATGGCTGTAATTGTACAGTCTTCTTACACCTTACCACAATCACAAATTCTGTCATCCAAACATTTTGTTAACCTTCTTGCTTTTCCTTAAATAAATCTCTATATCCAGACTCCAAGATTTTTTAATTTCCTTTCCCCCAAGTTTGGAGCTGTCCTAATATCTGTCTATGGACTTCACTGGCTTCCTCCAAGTACTAGCTAAAGCTTTTCCATGAAACCTTTCTCAAGTCTTCTCCTATTTTAGTGCCTTTCCTTTGAAATTATTTTTAATTTATTCTATATGTATCTGATTTATGCATAGTTGTTTTCATGTTGTCTTCTCCATTAGTTTTTTGAGAGAAAAGTCTGTCTCTTACTTTTCTTTGCATCCTCAGCACTTAGCATAGGGTCTAGTACATAAAAAATCTACTTTATAGATGCTTATTCAATGACTAAGAGGAAAAATGGGCTAAATGTGCATTGCTGGTATGACAAACCTGGAAAGAGCTGAGGTAGTAGAAATAATGGAATGGGAGGGTTATGCATCTGAAATCATAAAGAAAGAAAGAAAGTCCATACTATTCACATAGTTTTTCTCACAAGGTGATTTGCCACTTTCTCTCATAGAGAAGTGGTTACTAAAATGAGGAGAAGGGTGGGAGAAAACATGGTATCTGGGGTCAGAAGACATGGAGTGTAATTTGGATGATTGATTTTATAATTATATGATTTAGGGTAGACCACTTACAGTTTTTTACACTTCAGTTTTCTTTTCTGAAAAAGAGAGGTGATATTCATAGAATCATATATAAATGTAGAGTTAGAGGGGACCTCATAAGCCATCTAGTCCAATGCCCTTCATTTAAAAGTATGAAAACAGACCAAGAGAGTTTAAGGGACTTGCCCAAGATCACCCACATGGTAATGCATAGAGACAGGATTCAAACCTAAGGCTCTAGGCTTTAAATTCAGAGCTCCTTCGACTAAATAAAACGTTTTCTTTGAGTATGATTATTAGTATAATTATTCATACTAATTTACCTCATAAGGTTGTTGTGAAGAAAAAAATGATGTAGGTAAATTATTTTGTTACTATAAAGGATTACATAAATGTGGATTATTATTAATAATTTATCCACTACAATGGCTATCTGTATTAGATCATTAGAGTTTATATTTACACAATTGGATCAGAATAAGAAAATTGAATTTTGGATCCCCAGACTGATAATACAGTTTAATTTGGGGAAAGACAAATCTTCATAGATTAATTTCAGGGTACTTCTTCAACTCACCAATTTAATAATGGTGAAATGGTTATAAAGGCACATGTAATGGAAAAAAAAAACTCCACCAAGATAGAGGAAACAAAAAGCTTTTGCAGATGGATCCAAATTATGCACTGAGAAGAAATTAGGTTTTTCAAATGTAATAAATAGTCTTGAGGCCTTTTGGTAAATAGCCATTATTTTTATCTATTGTATCTCTGCCACTTATTCTTTTTTGTTGTATTGTGAAAGGGATCTCAATTTTTGACTTTCTAATTAACTAGTTAGAACATTTTGTGACCAGAAAGGTTTCAATATGAGCCTAAGATTGCACTATGATTAGGAGCATCTCTACTTTTGCAAATGTAGAAGAAATGATTCCTCATTTTGTGGCAGGTATTCTCTTTTTTTAGCACTTGCTGAGAGTAGTTATTATAGGTGTTAGAGAACTTGAAGTGAATTGAGGGGGTAGAACAGTCTTAAGTAAGGAAGCTTCCATCTAAGTGGATCTACAAGGAAGGTCTTGAATGTGCTAATGAATTCGTGAATCTCTACAGATTTTCCCTGTCCAGAAATATTCTTCCAATCACACTTCCTTCAGCAAGGGTGCCAAACTTCAGTAGATATTCAGGGAGTTGAGGTATAGCTAATGATGAGAAGATGTGCAAATTCCTTGAGGGTTGAAATGATATGGCCAGGGAAAGACAAGTGAGTCCCAAATCACAATACAAGTGTGTGGCAGCATGACAGGTAAACTATTGGGGATATGCCACACCACATTCAAAAAGCATAAGGGGATTAGGTATCTTTAGCCACAGGCACCTCTCCTATTTTTAGTTGACAGATTGATAAAGTTGGCAATATGTGACAATTAAGCATATATTTTCTGACTTTTAAAGAGAAAAAAAAAGATTTACTTCAATTTAGACATTTATGTATTAAAATACATTATATAAATGGAGCAATAAGGGAATGTGACTGATTTTTTAAAAACAAATATAGCAGAACTTACATATCTAAATGATCATTGTTCCCATCAAATTAGTCACCGCAGAAGGCTATAAACTTATTCCAACGTTTCCATTACTAGAAACATTTTTGGAATTTCCTTTTGGAATGGTCTTCAGAGCACATGATACATTCTGCTGTTTCATATTTATACTCAATAGTAGCAGCTTTTTTTATTCTGTGACAGCCAAAAAGTCAGACCTAAGTAGGGTGAAACAGGTGGCTGGTCAAACTAGATTACAATTCTTAGGGCAAAGAAATGAAGTGTGGTCAAAGTGGTGAGACTAGTCATTAGAATGCTTCAATGGTCATTACAAAAGTTTCCAAAATATTCTGGACCTTTATAGTACCAATGATAACCCAGCACCTGCAAAAAATAGTTCCAAGAACAGAGAACTGTCTTTTTCATCAGGTGGTCTATTCAGATTTTGAATTATTCTAGTTAAGCACATAGTAAGTGCTTAATGAAAATTTATTGACTAAGGGGGTGAAAAAGCTCTGTCATCTTAGAATATAGGGAGCCTTAAAAATACTTGAAAATTATCATATCTGTCTTCCAGTCTCTATCTCTATCACCTTTTTCAAATCAAGGTTAGATATCCTCAGATGAAAGGTGGAGAGGCATTGAGGTTTAATGGCTTGAAGTTAGGACTTTATGGTGTCTGTCATATATTCTGTGTTGCCTTTCATTCACTCTAGCTGTGTGATCATGGGTAGATCATTTAATTTCTCAGTGTTCAAGGCAACCTCCATTTGAAGGAATTTCCTTCCAATAAGGACCTGCATCAATGAAATCAAAGATTTAGAGTAAAAAAAAGGAAAAAAAGTAATTCTCAACTACTTCACCTGTTTCTCAAATGACTTGATTGTCAAATTCCTCACAGTTCTGACTTCCTTCCTCTGTGTTTGGTCCATTTTGTTAGTGGGATTAAAAAAATACATTATATCAAATGTAATACTTGGTCATGATGTGATTTGCCCAGGACAAAATATGATAGGATTAGTTTCCTTTATTCTGCACATTATTAGACAATTAGTCAATAATATTAGACAAAAACATTAGCTTTTACTTTTGACATCACACTATTGAGTCATATTGATAATTAAAACTCTAGATTTTTTTCCTTTTTTATAGCTAAGAGAATTGTCTCCTTGTGTATTACTTTGTGCAATTATTTTTAACCCACGTGCAGGACTTTATTAATATTAAATTTAATCTTGATCATTTAGGTCTATTGTTCTAATTTGTGAAGATTAAATGAGAAAACATTTAGTAAGTACTTACTATGTGCTAAATACCATGATAAATACTGGGAAATACAAATAATAAAAAAGCAATAATAGTCCCAACTGTAAAGGAACTTACAATCTAATATATTGGAGAAAACAATGCATATGCAGAGTTCAGGGATTGGAATTGGACAGGGATGGTGAAAATGGGGCCATAAGAATTTGATTGTCAATAGTAAAATTGAATTGATCATGTTCCAGGGCTGAAGAATTTTAGGGGAGAGGATAGAAAGAAATGGGGAGTGTATACTTGGTGAAAAGTAATTAGCAATATCCCCGAGGAGCAAAGAGTAAAATGAAGTATGATTGTGTCCTGCCTGAAATAAGTTCTAAGTGAGGCAGTCACCATTCACAGCAGAGATGTCTCAGTGAGGAAATTCCAGCTATGAAAAGGGTTAAAACACCTACAGTACAGTCTAGGGTTAGGCAACAAGATATTAGTAAGAAGGTAGCTGGGCAGTAGGAAATGATTTTTTGAAAGCCAATTCTTTCAGCTAATATAAATAGTTATCTTTCCTGGCTTTTGTGGCATCCAAAAATTTAATAAATATTTCATCAATATTATTATAAAATTATAGCTAAAAATTATTATTGAACAAGTCGCACTGAATACAGCTTATAATAATAATAAAAACTTTCCTATAATTTATTATTATTCTATTAATCAAAACTTTTTGGGTAGAATCATTCAATCACCCATTAATTTAGTACTATCATCTAGTTTATATTTCTTAATCTTACCTACAAGGTTATTATGGATTTTTTTTTTTGCATTGTTGAGTGCTTCCATGAATTCAACTTTTTATTATTTTTAATTTAATTTTCATTATCACTAATATAGTCATTTTTTTCTAAAAAAGGAAATAAAACAAGCTTACCATGACTTTTTTTCTTGTAAATATGGGTTGGTTCCTTGTGACCATCAACATTATTTTATAAAATTTTATTTTAAAAATTTATAAAAAAATTATAAAAAATTATAAATAAAATTTATAATTTAAATTTCTATCTAATTTTTTTCAGAGATTCTTAATTAAACATATTTCTTTATAGTATCCATCTTTAAACAAACAAACAAACAAACTGATACATTTGCCTATCTTTACATGTGCTGATATCTTAAATGTAATTTGGATTATTTAAGTGCTCTCATTATATCTCTTTACCTGTCTTTCTCTTTAATTCTTTTCTTTTAAAGATTTAATAAAACATATTTTTATATCACTTTAAATTACAAATATATCCTGTTTAATCACCTGTTCAATCAGATATTTTTTCATATCCATTCTTAGTAGAGACTTCTAATTCAAAAAAAAAGGTAAAATGTGAGCACAAAAAATAAATTAGATAATTTTGATTATATGAAATTGAAAAGCTTTTTCATAAATAAAAGCAATGTGAACAGAAACAAGCTTGTTAATTCTGAAAATAAAAACCTATATATTTGTATCAAATATCTATGCTAATAGGATAACAGGAAATAGAACTACAACAATGATGATGATAATAATGAAGAAGGTTGCAAAACTTTATATAGCTTTTTTTTAGTACCCAAAGTGCTTTATAAATGTAATCTCATTTTATCCTAGCAGCAACTCTAGGAAGTGGATGACTTCATTTTACAGATGAGCAAATTGAAACAGACAGAGGTTATGTGACTTGTTCAGGATCACACATGCAGTCATGTTTCTGGTGCCAATTTAAATTCAATTTTCCTGATTTCTATTCACCCACCAAGGACTGAAAATTATTCCCTAATAGGTAAATAATCAAAGAATATTAAAAAAAAAACTCTTAGAATAAGAATTACAAACTAAAGACCTTAGTAATTACTACTAATAATAGACATATAAACTAAAAAAGTATTCTCCTCATACCTAGAAAATTAGCAAAGATGATAAAAGATGGAAATAGTCATACCTAGAGGAATTGTGAGAGCACAAGTAGACTAATACAATGAGAATTCTCAAATGGTCCAACCACTTTGGGAAAAAAAAATTAATTATGCTAAGAAAATTATTCAAAATGTTCATGCTTTTAACACTGAGATTTCACTGTGATAAAGATTAAAAGAAGGGGGTGGAGTCAAGGTGGCAGAGTGAAGCCAAGAAGTTGCTTGATTTCTCTCATTTTCCCTCAAAAACCACATGAAACCAAGCCTCTGAACAGAGTTTGACAGAAGAAAACCACTTTCCAGTTCAAAATGGATTGGAAAAACTTCAAGAAAGGTTAGTTTCACAGGGGTGAAAAGGATGTTCAATCCAGCTCAGACAGAATCTGGAAAAACCACTGAGAGGGTCTTAATCACAACAAATCAACAACTGAGATTCTCAGTCCTATCTTAGTAGAGGAGTAGATCAGTGGGGCAGCCTCTAGATCCAGCTCAGAAGGCAAACTCTGGGAAACCAGGCTGTTTCCTGGAAAGAGTGAGCACAGCTACCCTCTACAAACAAAAGGGGCCCCTGTGCTCATAGCTAAAGCTCAGCTGTTAGAAAGTTTGGGAACATGCCCCTTTTACAGGAGCAGAGTTAGACCATAAAAGTAAACAAAAAAGAAAAAAGAAAAAGAAAAAGAAAAAATACCAAAAGAAAAGGAAAGAAAATGAGCAAGAAACAGAAAAGAACCTTGACCATAGAAAGCTAATATGGTGACAGGGAAGACCAAAATGTCAGTTCAGAAGAGGACAAAATCTCCTCAGATGAGATCTCAAAGAATGATATCAATTGGTCTCAAACCCAAAGAAGCTTCTTGGAAAGGTTTACAAAAGACAGATAAAAAAAGATAGAAGAAAAAAATGAGAAAATAAATTACAGGCCTGCAAGAGAATCAATACCTTGGAAAAGAAAGGCAAATTCCTTAAAAAATACAGTTGGCCAAATGAAAAAAAAAATCACTGAAGAAAACAATTCTTTCAAAAGTAGAATTAACCAAAAATATACAAAAACTATTTGAAGAAAAATCACACATTAAAAATTAGGATGGGGCAAATAGAAGCTAATAATTCTTTGAGACATCAAGAATTAGTCAAACTAAAAAGAATGAAAAAATGGAAGAAAATATGAAATACCTCATTGGAAAAACAGCCAACTTGGAAAAATAGGTCTAGGAGAGACAATTTAAAAATCATTGGTCTACCTAAGGCCATGATCAGTGAATCCATAAATTAATAATTTTTTAATAAAAGAGTCTGAATATCATTTTTAAGAGCTCATCAAGTAAAACTTCTCTGATATTCTAGAAAGAGAGGGGGAAATACTCATTGAAAGAATCCATCAATCACCTTTGGAAAGAGATCCCACAAGGAAAACTCCAAGGCACATTGTTGCAAAACTCCAGACCTACAATCTTAAGATAGAAATGTTGCAAGCTACTAAACAACATTACAGTTCAAATATCAAGGAGAATCAGTCAGAATTATTCAGGATCTGGCAGCTTTTATAATCAGGATCAGAGGATCACCCCTATATTCTGGAAGGCAAAGGACCTAGGGTTACAGGTCCTTTGACTTGTATTAACTCTTCAGCTAGACTCAACATCATTGTTCAGGGAAGGAGGTGGATCTTCAATGAAATAAGAAACTTTCTATTATTTCTGTTGCAAAAAAACCCAAAACTAAACAGAAAATTTAATGTATAAACACAGGATTCAAGAGAAGCATAGAAAGGTAAATAGGGGAGAAATATATACTATTTAGAAGTTAAAATCTTTATATCCCTACATGGGGAAATGATATCTATAACTCTTGAGAATTGTATCTATAACTGAACAGACAGAGGGAGACATCACATGGGCTGAAAGTGCGGTTGTGAATAAACTTTGATATGATGATATTAAAGAAAAAGCCATTTAAGGAGTGGAAAAAGGTATATACTGAAAGAAGAGAAAAGGGAAGGTATAATGGGACAAATTAGATCACATGAAAACACATAAAAGACCTATTACAATTGAGGGAAAGAAGAGAGGGGGATGAGCTTTGTCTAAAGCTTGATCTAATCACTTTTGGTCCAAATAGGAAATAACATAATCATTCAGTTGGGTATAGAGATTATCTAATCTTATAAAGAAGTAGGATAAGAAAGAGGAAAGAAAAGGGAGGGGATGGGTAGAATGGAAAACAGAAATACTAGGGAAAAAAAGATAAAAGAAGGGGGCAGCTGGGATAGAAGATAAAATAGTAGATGAGGTGGGTGAAAAAATGAAACACTACTAAGAGAAGAGGTCGGAGTGATAAAAGATAATGTAGTGGGTGGGGTGCTTCAACCCCCCCCCCCCAATAAAACAAAACACTACTAAGGACAGGATGGAAAAAGAAAACAAGGGGAAAAACGGGATGGAGGAAAATATTGAACTAGTAATAATAATTGAATATGAATAGGATGAACTCTCATAAAATGGAAGCAAAAAACAGAATCCTATAATATGTTGTTTACAAGAAACACATTTGACCCAGAGAGACATATCTCTATTTACATATAAAGGTAAAAGGCTGGAATAGACTTTATAATGCTTTAGATGAAGTTAAAAAAGCAGAGGTAGCAATTCTGATCGCAGATAAAAAAAATTAAAAGATAATGAAGGAAAGTACATCTTGATAAAGAGTGCCATGAATAATAAGGTAGTAACAATATAAAATGTATATGCATCAAGTGGTAGAGCATAGAGATTCCTAGAGAATACATTAAGCCAGTTACAGGAAGTAACAGACAGCAAAATTGTATTAGTGGGTAACCTCAACCTTCTGCTCTCAGAATCAGACAAATCTAAACAGAAAATAAACAAGAAAGAAACTAGGGAGTTAACTGAACCATAGACAATTTAGATATGATAGACCTCGGGAGAAAATAGAATAGAGACAGAAATGAATACACCTTTCTTTTCGGTATTACATGGCATCTATACAAAAATTGACCATATTTTAGGGCATAAAATTCACAATCAAATGGAGAAATAGTAAGTGCTTCCTTTTCAGATTTTGATTCAATAAAAATTATTTCACTAAAGGGTCAGGAAAAGATAGACTAAAAATCAATTGGAAATTAAATAATGTAATTCTAAAAAATTAATGGGCCAAACAACAAATCACAGAAATGATCCATAATTTCATCCAAGAGAATGACAATAATGAGATAATATACCAAAACCTATGGATGCAGACAAAGTGGTTCTTAGGGAAATTTTATATCTCTAAATAGCTACATGAATAAAATAAAGAGAAGAACAATGAATTGGGCAGGCAACAAAAAACCTAGAAAAAAGAATAAATAAGAAACCTACAATTAAACATTAAATTAGAAATTCTGAAACTCAAAGGAGAGATTAATAAAATTAAAACTAAGAAAATTATTGAACTAATTAATCAAACTAAGAGTTGATTTTATGAAAACAAAAACAACAACAAAGATAAACCTTTGGTTAATTTGATTAGAAAAAAAGAAAGAAAAAACTTAAATCACCAGCATCAAAAGTGAAAAGGGTGAATTTACCAACAATGAAAAAGAGATTAAAGCAATAAATAGGAGCTATTTTATCCAACTCTATGGAAGCAAATCTGATAATCTAACTGAAATAGATGAATATTTACAAAAATATAAATTGCTCAAATTAACAAAAGAGGAAACAAATTACTTAAAAATCCCATTTTAGAAAAAGAAATTAAACAAGATATTAATGACCTGTCTAAGAAAAAAAATTCAGGGCCAGATGGATTCACAAGTGAATTCTACCAAACATTTAAAGAATAATTAATTCCAATATTAGTAAACTATTTGGAAAAATAGGTAAAAAAGAAGTTCTGCCAAATTCTTTCTATGGCACAAATATGATACTGATACCTAAACCAGGAAGAGTCAAAACAGAAAAAGAAAATTACAGACCAATCTCCCTAATGAATATTGATGCAAAAATTTTAATGAAATATCAACAAACTTATTAGCAGGATAAAACACTATGACCAAGTTGGATTAATATAAGGAATAAGAGTTGGTTTAATATCAGGAAAATTATCACCACAATTGACTGTATCAATATCAAAACCAGCAGAAACCATATGATAATGTCAATAGATGCAAGAAAATCTTTTGAAAAATAAGCACCTAGTCCTATTAAAATACTAGAGAATATAGGGATAAAGGGAGTTTTCCTTAAAAAAAATAAGCAGTATCTATCTAAAACCAACAGTAAGCATTATTTGTAATGGAGAAAAGCTGGATGCATTCTCAATAAGATCAGGGGTGAAACAAGGATATCCATTATCACCACTATTATTCAACATTGTACTAGAAATGTTGGCTTTAGCGATCAGAAAAAAAAAAAAAAGAGATTAAGGGCATGAGAATTGACAATGAGGAAATAAAACTTTTCATTCTTTGTAAATGATATGATAATATACTTAAGAATCCTAGAAAAAACATTGAAAAACCTACTGGAAACAATAGCTTTAACAAAATTGCGGGATGCAAAATAAATCCATACAAATTATCTGTATTTCTATATATTACTGACACAGTCTATCAGTTAGGAATAGAAAGAGAAATACCATTTAAGATAATTGTAAACAAAATAAAATATTTGGGTATCTATCTGCCAAGACAAACCCAGAAACTACATGAACACAATTACAAAACACTTTTCACACAAATAAAGTCAGATCTAAACAATTGGATAATTATCAATTACTCATGGGTAGGCCAAGCTAATATAATAAAAATGATAATTTTGCCTAAATTTGTTTTGCTTGTTCAGTGCCATAACTATTAAAGTGCAAATTTTTTTTATAGAGCTGAAAAAAATAATAACAAATTCATCTGGAAGAAGAAAAAGAACAAGGGAATTAATGAAAAAAAAAATCAAGGAGAGTGGCTTAGCAGTACCAAACCTAAAACAGCAATCAGCAAAACCATTTGGTACTGGCTAAGAAATAGAATGGTGGAGCAATGGAATAGGTTAGGTTCACAGGACAAAATAATCAAAGCCTATAGCAATCTAGTATTTGATAAACTGCCAAACTCCAGCTTCTGGGATTTACTCACTAACTGACAAAAATAGGTGGGAAAACTGGAAAATAATATGTTAGAAACTTGGCATAGACCTACATCTCACAGTCCATACCAAAATAAGGTTAAAATAGATACATGATTTAGGCATAAAGAATGATACCATAAACAAATTAGTAGAACAAAGGATAATTTACTTATCAGATCTTTGGAGAAGGTAGGAACTTATGACCAAAGAAGAACCAGAGAACATTATGAAAGGCAAAATGGACAACCTTGATTACATTAAATTAAAAATGTTTTGCAAAAATACAAAAAAAAAAAAAAAACCTCAAACAAGATTAAAAGGGAAATAGAAAGCTGGGAAAAAATCTTTATAGCCAATGTTTCTGATAAAGGTATCATTTCTAAAATATGTTAAGAACTGTGCTAAGTTTATAAGAATACATGTCTTCCTCAATTGATAAATGGTCACAGGATATGAATAGACAATTTTCAGATGATTAAATTAAAGCCATCTATAATCATGTGAAAAAATGCTCTACATTACTATAGATTACAGAAATGCAAATTAAAGCAACTCTGAGGTGCCACCTTACACAATTGGCTTAGATGACAGGAAAAGATAAAACATATATGAGAAAATAATGATGAAAGAAAATGGCAAATGGAAGGAATGTGGAAAAACTGGGACATTAATGCATTGTTGGTGGAGTTGTGAACTGATCCAACCATTCTGGAGAGCAATTTGGAACTATGCCCAAAGGGCTATCAAACTATGTATATTCTATGACCCAGCAGTGCTACTACTTGATCTGTATTTTAATGAAATCATAAAGAAGGGGAAAAGACCCACATGTGCAAAAATGTTTGTAGCAGCTCTTTTTGTGGTAGCAAATGAGAAGAATGTGGTGGAAAATGAGAAGCCCATCAATTGGAAATGGCTGAATAAGTTGTGGTATATGAAAGTGATGGAATATTATTGTTCTATTAAAAAAATGATGAACAAGCTGATTTTAGAAAGGCCTGGAAAGCTTACATGAACTGATACTGAGTGAAACAAGCAGAACCAGGAATATACTCTACATATTAATAGTAAGGATATGTGATGATCAACTCTGAAAGACTTGGTTCTTCTTAGTGGTTCAGTGATCCAAGGTAATCTCAATAGACTTTGGACAGAAAATGCCATCTGCAGAAAAGAATAATGAAAAAGAATTATGGAGATTTAATATAAATCAACACATACTATATCCACATCTTTTTTTCTGTTTTTTTTTTCCCCTTTTGTGATGATTTTTCTCTCTCAACAGCAATGAGTATTAAAAATTAATTAATTAATTAAAAAATTTAAAAAATCAAGAAAATCAATTCACAAAATCACCAACACATCCACAAAGTATGATTACATATGCAATATTTCATACCCCTTGTTTCTCACCTCAGCAGAAAAAGAAAAAGAGAGAAAAGTATATTGTCTCAATTACGCACTACATTTTACATTATCATTATAATCACACAACACTGAAGTTAATTTTTTCTTTTTTTCCATTTCCCTTGTTGTTTTTATCAATATGTATTTTTTCTGAATCTTTTTTTTTATTTTGTGTCAATTCATAAAAGGACATTTAGGATCATCTGATGGAGCATGCTTGGAGTATATCTTACAGGAACTTTGGGACCTATTTTCAGTTATAAGGGAATTCATTTGTTTTTAAATTGATGTTTTGATAGGTTAGACAATGAGAGGTTTCTTGATCATAACCCTTGCATATGGCAATTGAAAAGAGATGGGATATTGTGACAGTTAAAAGAAGACATGGCTTCTGTACAGATCTTTTGTTTTGCTTTCTCTGTGACAAATACTATGTTCTATCCTTAGATTCTCTTAGCACAACTTCCATATGAATCATTTATCTAATTCGGTGAGCTTCCACTTAAGCTTATAGCAAACTTCTCTACTTTATGTTTTTGAACAGGTGGTCAAGCACCAGTCTTGGAAATTATCTTGTGAATTCAAGAAGTTTAAGGGTTTGGGTTCTTTAAGTGAAGCTACTCACAGCTGAGTAAGTTTCTTCATCAGAGATGATAACCACCATCAAATAGAGACAAGATTGTCCCACTTGACTAGTAGATGTGTAGCAGGAGTTTTTGGAAGATGGTGATAAGGTGATGAGTTTTGCATGATAGTGATAAGGTAAAAATTAAAATGTGGAATTAGCAGTTTTATAAACTGTTTCATGTGTTTATGATATTTAATTTTTTGGCTTCCAGTGGATATTATCTTTTGTATCACTTTTATCTTGTTTTGTTCTCTAACTATGGTTATGAAATTATCTGGTGTGCTTCTAGTCTAATTTTTAAATATTGTGTCCTTCAATATTTAATTTGCGTCTTCTTTCTTAAAGTCCTAGTTTATGGGTATGAAGTATTTTTCTAAATCTAATTTCTTCCAAACTATTCCCAAATATAATTTTCTCAGGTAGTTTATGGAACACTTGGCTATTGAATCATTATTTTTGCTAGTTTTAGAATTAGGAAGATTTGAGTTTAAATGCCATCCCTGATACTAGCTGACTGATTCTGGGCAAATTTTTAAAATTTTTGTGTGTCTCAGTCCTTTACTACTAAGTCATAATTGATTTCAATCTGCTTGGTGGAGGATGCTCTCTCTCATAATTACTACAATCATTCTTGTAGGTGAAGGACAGATGTCGTCTTCTATTCTTCTGAAAATAAATAGTTCATATGGGGAGTAAATCTAGCAAAGTTTTTACTAGGAACTTTCTCATCAATTCAATTCAATTTATTCAACTTCTGTTATCTGGAAAAGAATTTTTTCCATGTCACAAGTTATAATTTCTTTAATAAAATTTTCTTAAGTTTTATGTAATGGAAAGAAGCATTTGCCAAAGTGTGTGTGTGTGAGCGCTTGTGTGTGTGTACATGCATATGTGGATGTGTAAATCTAAGAAATAAAAAAAAAAACTTTGTGAAGACTAAAAATGAACATTATATATATATAAAACTATGCAGTGACATGGCCATAATATGAAAGGCTTAATCATGAAATTCTACACGTTTTTGTATAGCAAAAACAAATCGACAGTCATAATGAATATATGCAAAATTTTGGGTGGCAATATAGACCTATTTATTCACTTGGGGTTGATTCATAGTTAGCTAGCCATATTATGAATATATAGCTCTTGTTGAAAATTATATCAGAAAATTCTTTGTTTTTAAACATATTGTTTACATTCAAACATTTATTTCTCATTGATGTCACAATAAAAAAAATGTAATGTTGTTGCTTTTTAAAAAACATATAATATACCTTAGAGCTAAACTAATGTTTGTTTTCCATATTGTTCATTATATTTATCGAATATACTATCAAAATTAATCTTTATCTTCCTCTAGTGGCAGTAGAAGTGTTAGTCTACTCTTCCTCCCCCGCCCCCATCCACCCCTTTCCCACTCATTCTAACCTTGATATTTAGACTTTCCTATAACAAAGACTATTTTGAGAAAAGACTATTTCTGTATGTAGAGAATTGGGAGGAAGTTTATATGACTGGATTGGGAATACAGGGAAACAAGATAAGTATTCCCCTGAAAATTCTTTGTTTCTTTTTTTCTTTTAGCCACATTTTCTTTCATATGCAATCTAAGAAGTTTCAAGTTGAGAAGTTTAGAGATTCACTTTACCTCCCACTCAATTTCTTCTTCAGTTTCCTGGAAGTCACTTGCAGCTCACTACTTCTTGATACTTTGTTGAATAGTTCTTTCCTATTTGAACTGAAAGTTTGCCTAGTGTTAATCTGTTCAGTGAGGTAGATGGCTGAACTAAAATGAAAGTTTGTAATGCCTCTTCCACCCCCTCCTATATGCAGAAGTAATTTCTCCAGTGAAGATTTTATAATCAGAAAAAGTCTGTAATTCTATCATTGGGTAAACTTGGAAAGTATCTGCAAATGATTAAAGTGGCAATTGGAAAAAAAAAGTCTCAAAGCTTAGATTGCTATGATTATGGTGTACTTTTCCAGAGCTCCGCCCGAACACTACATTCTAGGAGTTAGCATTAGTATTTTCACTTGTACAAGATTTAAACTCCAAAGATAGACTGAAAAAAATCCTAGAGGTGTGCCTAATCTGATCTTTCATGGTTATGCTGTCAAATTTTCAAAGCTTTCTTACATGTTTAATGAACCAACTCACATGGTGTTTAAAACGTTTTGCACCTTTTTAACAAGCCTTCACAGATATTATGAAATTGACATGATCCGTTAAGAATTAATGTAGCAATTTGACATACTCTTGAAATTTCAAGCATAGTCTAATTATTTCTCAAATAAAAAAATGAAGATTATGCAAAACCATTTCTTATTCTGTAAAAGGAGATATTTCAATGCATTATTTCAATGTGCAAGTTTTAGGTTCCTTCATAAACTTGAAGAAAGGTACTTATTTTCTTTGAGACTCTCTGTGATACTCTGAGGCCTATACAAATATGTGAATAGACATTTTCTATAACTATTCATTATTTTAAATATAGAATCCTACAACCATATTGAAAATATAGAGAGCAGTATCAATAATTAAGAAATACAGTCTAGATAGGTCATTAGATGAATGCATTATAGGGCATTTTCTTGTGAGTAGTTGCAGAAGGCATAGCCAAAATTAAGAGGAGGAAGATTGCTAATGATTTAGTTAATGTGGTCAATTAAATGACAGAAATTATCTTGTATATAGGTGGCATAGTGGCTACTCAGTCATTCAAGAAACATAACAACTAATATTTGTCAGACACTACTAATAATTATTGTCAGACAGTGCTAAGTACTGAGGATACAAATAAAAAAGATAGTTTCTACTCTCAAGAAATTCACAATCTAATAGAATAAAAGTAACTTGGTATTTATATATTATTTGTGGGTTTGGATAGAGCCCTGGACCTGAACTCAGACCTGAGTTCAAATTTGACCTTAAATACTGGCTATGTACACCTGGGCAAGTCACTTATCTGTTTGCTTCAGTTTTCTCATCTGAACAGATTAAGTGACTTCTAGCCTTTTATATACCATTTCTGAATGTATATGTGCATGTATACATATATATACATATATAAATGTATGTGTGTGTATTTGTGTTTTGGTGTGTGTGTGAAAAGATCAAAAAATGTCTCTTTGCAAATCTTAAGATGCTAGTTATTTATGTTACATTTATGTCACATTAAAATTAAATTAAATTGCTAGTTATTTATGTTTATTTATTTAGTTATTTGCAATTAAAATGCTAGTTATTTATGTTACAAATTTTTGGTTTTAGTTACTATATATTTTTTTAATCTTCCTCAATAATTCTATTAGTAATAGCAACTATTTTACTCTTTACTCTCCTTTGTTCCAGTGACAACTCATTGAGGGCAAGATCTATTTTTGTCTTTTTATTCTCAGCATCTAGTACAATGCCTCATACATATTAGATGCATATAATAAATGCTGATTGTTTGATGTAAGATAGCCAATTTATAATTGCATAATTATATCTTTTTTGTAATTTAAGTTTAATATGATATTTTTTAACTTAAATCACCTCGTTTGACTTTCCTTATAGACCTAAATGAACTGAGCGATCACCAATTCTTCCTATTACTGTTTTATACAGTATAGATTTATCACTATGATTTGCCTTAGCTTTTTCTAAAAAACACTGGTTATGTTACTATTATTGTGTCGAGGTCAGAGCAGAAAAACTGAATTGTATGGTAGCATGTCCAATTTGCCTATTTTGTACAGACCTGCCTAGAGTGTAATTTCAATTTCAATCGATTCTCATATTTTCCTGAAGAAAGAAAGCTAGCACCTTTCAATAAGAATGGATTGTTCTACCTATAAGAAGTAAAGAAAAAGGGAAGGAACAAACAGGTTGAGAAAGAATTGGTGATTCATCTGGCAATCTTCTTCACTTGCTGAAATATCTTATGGATCATACCACAGGTCTTATTAGGTAATTTGTTTTGATATGATCTTTTCTTTAACAAATACTTGGCAAAACATCTATCACTGGGAGAAGTCAAATCCAGCACCATTTGAATTTATATATGATTTTTCCTAATTTTAATGAGAACGATGACACATACACCCATTCTCTGTACTAGGTTTTTTGGAGGGGGTATTTGGCTCTGTGAGTCCCAGGTTCTGAAAGATCAGCCTTGGAGCACCCCTTTATTCCTGTATTGTATGAGTTAACCATAAACAAACAAAGGAACACAGCTGGTATAGACCCACAAAAACAAAAGCCGGTCCTTTCTTTTCCAAACTAGATGAACGGTATTAAAAAAATAGATAGTTCATTTTATTTTAATAGTCATATGTCTTGGACCCTGCCGCCAAACCTTTCTTACTGATGGGGTCTCTACTTAACCGGTGTTTCTGTCATCAGCCTGACCTTGCAGCTTTCTGTAGTGCCATTATACCCTGGGTGCTGGCTTATTTTCATACAGCAGCCCCCTCTGCTTGATCCCACTTCATCTACTTCACGGACACAGACATTTGTTGGGCTTATTAGCTCAGCAGGAGCCTTATCATATTTTGTATCTGAGGCTGTTGGAGATGTCAAGAGATGGAAATGCTGTGTAGCTTTTTATCCTCCTTTCTAGCACTTTCTCCTAGAGCCCAACAGTGCATTTGGATTCAATGCTCTCCTGCTACTAGCTGCTGAGATCTCTTTAAATATGTCTAGCTTTGCCATCTGTACCAATAACACTGCAAAGGCTTAGCCATGATTAGGCTGTCAAGATTTATTAAGTTAAAAAGTATCAAAGTTTCTTGCAGCAACCCCAGACCTTTTAAGAGTCTACCTTCTTTGGAATCCCTTCCCCCCACCTCTCTCACACTACAGTCAATGTGCTTCGTTTGACCTTGACCAACATATGCACCCAGGGAACACTAATGAATTTGGGCCAATTCATCTCGGAACTCAAAATTTAATCAAGCTGACATGCTAGGAAAAAAGCAGACTATAATTAACTCCTAGCATTTTAGGTAATCTGTAAATTTTCATAAACTTAGTTGGATATGTATTTGTATTGCTAAAAATTCTATTTTGCTTTGAAAGATAAAATGTAAAAATAATAAATGCATTTTAAAAAAAAGTCTAAAAACCAGATGCCTCACTAGCTGAAGGATTAAATCTTTTTTCCCCCCTTCTTTTTAATTGGGAAGGGTACCATAACACAAAATGTAATCAAATGTAACAAATCTCTTGTCAGACGATGACAAAGCCACACAAGTGCATAGCAAAGACGATGCAAATCTATTTTAGTTTTTCTTTAGAAATTGGACTTTTGTAACTATTGCATTAAACAAATATTAAATGTAAAAATAAGCATTATAAACACAAGCTAAAACACTTTCAGTTACGCTTTACAACTTGATAATCTTTTCATAAGTAGACATATTGTTATCTCTTTATGGCTTTTATTATATATTTTTTGTATTTCCTGTAGTGTGACAGAAACCGCCTACCCCTATGAAATGAACAGGACTGGGGTGGGGGGAGGAAAGGTGCCAAGTTGAATATCTTTTTTTTTCTCTTAGGGCAATTGGGGTTAAGTGACTTGCCCAGGGTTACACAGCTAAGAAGTGTTAAGTGTCTGAGGTCAAATTTGAACACAGGTCCTCTTGACTTCAGAGCTGGTGCTCTATCCACTGAGCCACCTAGTGTCCTAAACGTTTACTTAAATACTAACCTGATTCTTATTTAATAAACCAATATAAGCCATTTATACAAATTAGTCAGAAAAACTAAAGTTATGTGTAATTAACACTAACAAAGAATTAGAAAAACTTTTAAGGTCACAATTTTCTTTACTTTAGGTATTTAGATTTTCATACAAATTGTATTTAGTTGATTACAAGTATATTAACAAAATCAAGAAATCCTTTCAAAACTCTTTAATTACCCCCAAAGGGATTATTAGAGAATCATGATAACTATATAATTATTAGAGTATCATGATAACTATAATGTTGGAAGGGACTGGGGAGGTCATCTAATTTAATTTTCACTTCACATTAAAGAAACTGAGGCCTAGAGAAATTAAATGATCCTCATGAAGTCATATAGGCAGAAAATAGTAGAAACAGAATTAAAACTCAGGTCCCAAACCCATTATTCTTTCCATACACCCTGGAAAAATTTCACAATGCTATTTTGTATATATAATTCATCTATATGTATATGTATAAATATCTCTCTATATGTATATATGTATGAATGTGTGCTTATTTATATTTTAATAATATAAGATAGAAAATGCAAATTTAATGATTTCTTTTAAAGTATGCTTTTATTATATTTTTCAAATACTTGGTATTGTATTCGATATTTTAATAGGAATGTAGGCATATTTTTTCCATTTACCAATCCATCCATTCATTCATTCAATAAACATTTACTCAAACTCTACTATATAGAAGACTCTGGATAGTACTTAGGAAAAGTAAAATTAATCAAAATGAATCAAATCCATATCTGCAATTAATAAAGGGCTGATCTGTTAGCAAAGAAATTTTGAATTTCCTACCATATCATTTTAAGAGTAATCTAGGGAGGTGGAATGTTATGGTGGAAAGGATACTGCATTTGGTCTGAAAGGATGTGGGCTTAGTATTTGTATGACCTCAAGCAAATAACTTGACAGCATCATAGCTTTAGAGGCAGCTAGGCATTTTACAATGCATCTAGTGTCTTTTTTGCTAGAAGAAGAAACTGAGACCTGATAAAGTGAAATGTTGTATGCCACAGAGGTAGTAATTGGTTTTTGAACATGGGTCATCTGACTCCACATTCAGATCTCTATCACTTCTGCTTTTAGCTTCCTCATCTTTGAATGTAATGTTTGAATTAAATGACTCCCCAAATTCCTTCTGCTCCTACCTTTGTCAGAATATCCTGTGATGCTAATAAACAGCATTTTATCCTTGACTTACTGAGCAATGTCCACTCCAAAACTTAAGTGTGGTGGGAAGGTGAAACTAGATCCTTGAAGACTATGCCAGCAAACTCCAAGATCCAGCAGGTTTCTAGTGTAAATGTATAGCTAGCATCTGAGTTCCAGTCTAAGAACTTTCAGAGAGTATCTCCTCCAGAGATCTGGGGCCATGTGATGATTTTATGGTCATGACATTTATTATTATGAAGACAATCTTTTATGGCTATAGTCTGGATTGGTTCACAGAGTACTCACATTGATAACATTATAGCTCCTTGAACTCTAAGATTTCTATAAGAAAAAAGCTAAATACAGCAATATGAATGTGAGTGTTTTCTTGTACAGTCATTTTTACTTGTCAATAGTTATGAATGTATGTATATTCTTGTTCAGTTACTTTTACTTGTGGATAGTTTTTTTGTGACACCATTTTGGGGTTTTCTTGTCAAAGAACACTTTACCCTTTCCCTCTGCAGCTTATTTTACAGGTAAGAAACTGAGGCAAACAGGGTTGAGTGACTTATTCCAAGTCACATAGCTGGTGAGTGGCTGAAGCCAGATTTGAACTGCCAGGTTTGGCACTCTGTGCACTATAGTGCCACCTACGGTGTGTTTATATACATATTTATCATATTTGTATATTAATCCACATATATATGTATATATATAATTAATCTAGATATTTATTAGGAACAATTTTTTCTAATATTTGCACACAATGTATAAATAAAATAGCAAAGAGAAGGATTTTCCTTTTTAACATTATAGAATTATAATATAAGCAGAGGTTTTCAAATTAAGCTTTAAAACTTGTATTTATTTATTTTTAATGTGATAAACATATTTCAATGTAATTGGTTTCCTTTTGCAGTGTCATATATTTTATTGTATATATTTAAAAACATAATTCTGAGAAGAGGCCCAGGGTTTTTACCAGGCTGTTCAAGAGGTCTATGACACAAAAAAGTTAAGAATCGCTATTTTAGAGAGAACTTTTATTGAGAAACATATTGTAAACTTTACCATGTTTTGAAAAAAGTGATGCCACTGAAAGGTAAGACTTTGAAAGTAGGTTTATTTTAATGTTAATTTAAATAATTTATTCTAACAATTATGTTTCTAAATTTCTTTTTTTTTTTTTTTGGCAAGATAGGTGGGGTTAAATGACTTGCCTGAGGTCACAGAGCTGGTAGTTGTTAAGTATCTGAGGTTGGCACTATTCATTGCACCATCTAGCTGCTTGCCACAAGTTCTTATAATTAATATATTTTCTAAAAAAGAAAAAAATATATATATGTATTTATATAAGTGAAATATAACATCAGAGGCTGTATAACTTCAAATGTTTTCATTCTATATCCTGAAAAGCCTTTGAGGATAGAAATTCTCATTTTTGTTTTTGTGTCACCAGAACTAGTCTATTGCTTGACACTTAGTAGGTGCTTAAAAGTGCTCGATGAATGGATTCATGGCTCATAAACTCATATATCTGGAGCTGGAAGAGATCTTAAAGGCTGTCTACTTCAAATCCTTCATTTTACAAATGGGGAAATTGAGATCCCAGGTTTTTTTCCAAGGTTACTCAGATTATATATATCATGAACCATATTTGAACCTGGCTCTTCAGCATCTAGATTTAGTGCTGTTTCCATTACACAATTCAAAATCACCTCTATTTTACAGACATAATTTTTATTAATCCATGGTGTATCTAATTAGCAAAGAAGGTATAACTCAATTTAAAAAAAAATCATTCTTATGTATAAAGGCAGCATTATGGTTTTGTTTTAGGCTATACCAAGGAGACATAAAATTTATTACCTTATTTTTGCAATCTCAACTCTTCTATTGGTTTGTTTAATTCAAAGAAAAGCATTAAGAGGTGGAGTGATTTTCCTTGGAAGAATAAACAACCATTTAAAGTTATATATTCACATGTACATGTCAGTGTGTTTGTAAATGTGTTTTTATTAATCAAATCAATTATCTGGAATAAGGTAAGTAGAATGAAATGACCATACAAAGAAATTCTACTTTTCAAATAGCTGTATTGGTTTTGTAAATGTGCACACACACACACACACCACACACACACACACACACATATTGGTCTCTTCAAAAACCTCTTAATATTTTGGGCTTTATTTCGTTTCATCTAACATCTTAAAGAGAGATGCAGTTATCTGACCTATTTTAAAGATAGACAAGTAAGGCACTGACATGTGACAGAACTGACCCAAGTGAATTACAGGTGTAATTCATAATAAATGCAGAGTTGTGGATTCCCAAATTCATTGTTTAATATGATTTTTAGAAAATCTTCTAAAAAGCAAATGATAATACATTAGAATCCCTTCTCTCATTATCTGTGGTGGGGTGGGGACCAATCAGAGGATCTAACTTTTGATTCCTCATTCTAATTCCCAATGGGTCGTATATACTAGGGGGAAAAGCAGAAGAAATATTGGGGCATGATGAGGAATAAAATTCTCAATTAGTCATAGGTGAATGATTAATGCTCACATTATGATAATAAGTTATGATAATAGCTCATGTGTATATAGTGCTATATATGGTTCTGGGAGTGAAGAAGTGTACTGCAAGCTCTTGGAAGGCAGAGATGCTTTTCCAGTTTATTTTTATAATTCTGGTGCTAACCATAGGGTCTCAAATGTAACTAATCCTTTAATAGATTAGACTGAGTTGGATTAGAAAGTGCAAATGTGATTATTTCTATTATACAGAAGAGAAAGAAAATATTATACCTTATTAAGATCATCATCTTTGTTTCCAATATGATTGAAGTTTACTAAAATTTACAGTTTAAATACAAATGGTGGATTTTTGATTCTCAGAGATTTTAATCTGTAGATAATTTTTACCTAAAGATTGATATTTGATTAAGTTTTCTGGGAAATCCCTGGTAATGTTGATTTCTACATAGATGAATAGACTCTTGATCCATGGCACCCATTAAGTCTCCAATTGTCAGGATGGATTTCATCTGGCTGAAAGTGATTTTACTGGCAGCAAAATCTTTCTTGTTTTCATGGCCTAATTCCTGTGATGAGGCATGTATGACCATACTGCTCCATGGTCTTCAATTCTACAGAGGATTGCTGTCTATTTATCAGTTTTTGAGAGTTTGGTAACCTTGCTCCTGCTCCAATTTTATCCACTAGGGATTTATAGTGGTCACTCACTACTTCAAGTCCCCAGTGAAGTAGAACCTCATGTGGGATCATAAGACACGGCCAAGTGATCCAGGAAGTTGCTCAAATCACTGGACTATGTGACTGTAGACATGTAACCAAAGAATGATACAAAAACACAGACTTCAGTTTTCTTGCTTTGGATGACTTATTCTTTATACCAATCGGTTGTGATATATAAGGTATTGAGAAGAGAAGATATGCATCATAATGCAGTTTTTTTGTAGATTATCAAATGTGCTAATGTTATTTCAAACATGCTAAAATAATGTCTACCAAAAATAACAATATACATTTAGAATCTCCTTTTCTCCTTCGCTCCTCCTTTTCTCTCTTCTCTCTTTCCATTTCTCTCTCTCTCTCTCTCTGTCTCTCTCTCTCTCCCCATTATATATACAAATACCTACTTACATGAATACATATAAATGCACACATATGTATCCACACACAAACATCACAGATTTAAAGCAGAATTTTGAGGACTAGATTCAATGAACTATAAAGGAAGTATTAAGAGATCAGCTATTTTAAAGCTGGCCTGGAACAAAAAGCCCTCAATACCAGTAACAGTAAAACAAAAGCTGCAAAGACTTCCCTAAATTCAAAACAAAACAAAGTGAGGCAAAGAGGTCCAGTGCTTTGAAATAATGGGTTAATTACTTATTCCCCAAGATCATTCTTCTTTGTTTTAACCTCTCTAGAGCTGCAACCACTCTGTGTAAACAAGTGAAGATCTTCTTTCATATACTGTATGATTTGTTTGGTTTAAAAAACTATGTAATTATTCATAACACATTTCAATATTTGTAAGGATAAAAATTACCAATAATCATGGAGTATATCCATTTATGATCAACCAGACTGTATTACAGAGCTCTTAAAGAATTTTTGACATATGACATAAAGATACTATATTCAGAGCCCTCACAATTCAAATAGCAAAGGACCTGTGCTGATAATTTTTTTTTTTTAAGGGACTAAAGAATGTACAATAGCTATCGACTTTTTATATGCGGGATGAATATAAGCTGGTAGATTTAAAATCCTTATTGGAAGAAAAGGGAAAGAACATCTTTATGGTTATTGGCTTTTTATACAAAGGTGGGGGGCAGGAGAGCTACTGGGAAGAAGAGAGATAGAAATTGCTATATGGTATGTGTTTTGCAGAAAGTGTTTGGGACAAAAAATAATAAAAGGTCACAGTTCAAATTAAACTGCCAGGCAGTCTATACATGACCCACTCATTATATATTTATTGTTTCTTGACTATGGAAAAATGATGATTATCATCACGGTTTTCACCTGACTTTCAAAAATGAAGGCGCATTATCTTTTGCATTATCTAAATAGGATAGGTTATGTTCCATGCAGTCGCTAAATTTAAAATGATAGAGTGCTCCTAGAGCCAGCCTGTTCTGCCCATCTCTCTTGCAACTCCTTCTGCTGGAAAGGAAGACAAGACAGCCTCTTCGAGTTGGGCAGAAGGGAAAGCCAGCAGTCATTTAAACAATCAATGCCAGTGTCATCCTGTGAGTCAGCAACATGTATTTAATACCCTATTTGTTAGGGAATAAGTCTATTATTCCATAGAACCTTAACCCCTCTGGCCCAGTGCCAACAAAGCTTACTATTTCCCCAAACCTGAATCTACTGGTCATATCTCTCTACTTTCTTTTAGACCATTCATGTGGTGTATGTTGCAACAGTGGGAATCATATGGTAAAAACAATGGCATATCATTTTTAAAGTTCTTTCTGACATTATACAATAGATACTTTTCAGAGATATTTCACATCATCCAGAAAAATCCTAATGAACCTTTAATGAGATAAAAAATTAAGCATGATTCCAAATGTTTGCATTATATATTTTCATCCTTTGTCACAAAGCCAAAGGAGGTGGGATGAAGGAGGGGAAAAAAAAGGTGTTTTGTAATATGGTGCATAGATCTGACATAGAGTTCTTGATGCTCAGGGTTAAATTTAAATCTACATTGCCTGGTTACCAATCTCCACAGTTGCACCCAGGCAGGACTAGGAAAGATTGATGATTGTGATTGTGAGATTAATCCTGTAATGTTTACAAGACTCCTGAGCTGAAACCTGGTTGGTCGTATCATGCTACCCAGAGAAGGCCGCTTGGCTTGCCAGGGTAATTTCTTCTGATGCAGTAAATAACTAGGCATAATGAAAATACTCTGATGTATTCCACTGCCTGATTGATGCTCTGCATGCGATACGGTAAAAGCAGTGCACTTCCTATCACAAATTTACATATACAAACCAGCCGAAGAAGCGTGATAATGTCAGCATCCCCCAGAAGCCCTGGGATGCTACACAATTTTATAGCAGTTATGAATTACTGTTGACCTTTCTGGCCTCTTATACCAGTATGCTAGACTTGAGCATATTGAAAGTCATCAGTCTGAAGCAGTCATTCTTTACATAATTATGGCTATTTGTGTGTGTAGGGGGGAGGGGAGTGTTTCTTTTATTGTTAAGAATTAGCATTAAGCAGTAGCACTGTGGTGACTGGGTGACTGGATACTTTCTCTACTGTTTTGTACAAATTTAAAAAAAAAACAGAGAAAGTGATACTGAGGTTTCTTCAGTCTATTTTTATGAAAGCTAGTAATACCAGCACAGAAGCATTAAATGATAGCTTCTGTGTGTGTGTGTGCACATGTGCATGCATGTGTGTGTGTGTGTGTGTTTTAACTGGAGAAAAATGATCCTGGCAACATGAAGTAGGATTCCCCTTTCTTCCTCTACCCTGATCTCAGGCCTCAAATATAATGGGTTAAAAGGATTTTTTTTGTATGTGTGCGTCATTTTTCTACTATCCAAATCCTGTTCAGTTTTGCCTTTCTCTTAACAGGAAATATATGGTTCATGGGTATAAAAGACTCTCCAGTACAAATATAGATTAAATCTCTGAAATCATGTAGATGCCTCAGTTAAAGCTGTCCCATACTTCATACTAAATATTTGAATAATCAGGCTTTCAGAACATCACTAAAACACAGCTCCTTATTATCATTTGCATTTTAATGTCTTTAAAATTATTACACTAAGAGAAATGTTTTTGATACATTACAGCATTTCCTCTAAATGTGTGATTATGTTAATGAGTTTTCAATCAGTATCTGAGCCTGACACCCTAAGAAAATTTATGCAAAGTTCATACCCTGTCAGGGCCTTTAATCAGGACCATTTATTAGAGCCCTGCCTTCTTTGATGGTTGCTGCTGCCTTTATTAAATATACTGACTTGGCCATCTGAAGAAAAGGACAATAAAAGGTTACTGGGGATGAAAGCATGAATGCTATTTGCTCATGTTTCCTTTACAGACACTTCTTCAATAATTAAGGAAGGGCTTTCTTTGGCCTTTTAGGCTTTTGAAGTGCATATCAAACATAACAGTTCTTGTTTTTATGGAATGTTTAATGCTTACATTTAGTCTTAAACACAAGTAAACTTAGAGCTTGTGAGCATAGGAAAAACAATTTTTCCCTCTAAAACACACACACACGCACATATACACATACACACACAACTTGGTTAAACACATAGCAAATGTATTTCTGTATTTCTTTCTAAGGGAATCATTTTTACTTTAGAGGCAACAGAGAAATGATAGAACTAAAGGCAGAGGTTTGTATATTATCCATCTCTACTCTTTGCTTTCTTTCCTTATTAGTGCTATACTTTTTTTTTTTTTTCTTTTAGCTTTTCTTAATGGGGATCTTGCCTTTGCAATGGCCTGGAGTTTATAATGAATCGTGGGTTTGACAAACCAGCTCTCAATAAGAGAAGTATATCCTGTAGCCTCTGACATTAACATTAGCGACTTTAAACAATTAGTTAATAATCTGCTTACAAATTTATTGGAGGGTTGAAATTGGCATGACTGACACCATTTTTCTGGATTCCATGCAGAGAAAAACACAGCAAACACAAGCTCCAGCTAAGTAGTATTGACAACCTGAGGTTGGGATACAAATTCAATATGAGAAAACAGACTCACTTCAATGAAATACAAATAAACAACAAATTCTGTTTTAACATGTCTAAATAGGTAGTCGGTGACTGACAGCCTTGGGTCTCATAGGAAAGCTATTAGTGGAGCACTTGATAGGAAAATGTTGGATTTGAATGTGGGTTGCCTTTCCCCTCAGGGGGTGATCTGAGTGGTGGAGTGGGGATTCTCAGGCCCCCTCTCACTCCAACATGCCTGCTGGGCTGTATCTTAGCAAATGAAATTTGTAGCTTCCCCTAATACTAACAAGTATATAACTCTATCATCAATTTAGAAGGCATACTAATTATAGGAGTACACTGATGTTCATTTTCCCATCTTACCAATCCCTTATGTCCCCCCCCTCAAAAAATTACAAAAGCATTTTTAATAGGGAGCAGCTGGGTCTATTCTTTGTCTAAGACCAAACAAAAGTTATTTCATTACTTCAAATTATCAATGTTTATTAATCATAAAAGATAATTCATTTTCTCCCATGGTAACTGCTAAAATGTTCATTGGGGAAAGATGGCATTACAGTAAATATTTCACTTTATGACAATGAACTGATGAGGAAAAGTAAAGTTTCAACAATTTGAAAAGAAAAGATTTAAAAAAAATTCTCCCAAAAATGTATCTTTTCCTATGTTCATCGGTTAAATATGTTTATCTTTCTATTTAAATGTACAACCTACAGCTACTTAGCTTGTTTAATTTAACTGATTCATATCTGTGCTTCTCTTACTAAACGATATTAGAAAGGATATGATGCTATTTAAAATATTTTTTGATTTATGATTTCTATCCCTATATTTACTCCTTAATCTTAAAGATCACAAAGTACTATTAATTGTAATTTTGAATGCAAATATTTAAAAAATAATGCAGTTAATGGTGATTTTCCTTGCTGAAAATATCAAAAACAAATGTCACAGGCATTTACCTGTTCACTAAATTAAACTATTGGGCAGAAGACCCTGTGTTTCCAGAAATTTTGATTTGTATATATACATTGCTTAGGATGGACAAATTGTACTGTTAAAAAACATTAACAGTTTTTTAACTGTCTGAATTTTTCTTATGTTGCTCACCTCACTAACTAATCATCCTCTTAGTTCACTGTTGGTATGTCCACACAAAGAAATAGCAAGACCAAATAACTAGTAATGTCTATTAGTTTTGAAAAGAGAGAATTATATAGGCTGTAGCATAAAGAATATCAAAACAGCTTGTAACACAACCTTAGTGTTAGTTTTTGTTATTATCTTCAACATATTATTATGCAGTATTGAATTATCATTTCACTTATTTCTGGAGCTAGGAATACATATTTCTTTAAGTTTATCAAATAAAAAAGGAATGTGATACTTCAATTCACAGGAAAAGATGCAGAGGGCATACATGAATATTAAAAAAGTGCTTACCATAAACTAATAAACCATGCTGACAAGATATATGTTTTTGGCATTAAGGCATTCATCTCTACCACTCTGAATATTTCATTTGTAACAGCCTGCATATACAGAATATTTGTATACAAGTATATGTATGGAGAACACATGTACACGCACAGTCCTCTTTTCTCTTTTCCCATATTTCAGCCCCTTATGAGTTGAACAATACGAATGAAAATCAGCTTCTGCAAAAGGCAGCAATCCCATGATTCCATCGGAGCCAATCACTTAACATATCATTCATAATACTAGCCTGTTCCCATCATACTCGCCCTGTCAGTGGTATCTTTCTTCATTTTCGTCTGCTTCTCAGTTCCAAGAAAGTGGAACCACTGTATCATTTGCTGTCCACAACCTAAGCTGCTGATTTAAGAGATGATTTCTTATTTTCCATAATGCCCTATACAATTCTCTGATTCCAATGCAAAGCTTAACTTTGAAAAAAAAAACACCCTAGATAATTTAGACAGTGAAAGGGCTACACAAGATTAAAAGGATCTATAGCTGTATATCGATTATTACTGTAGTAACCTCATTGAAAATTTAAGTAAATGCTTTATTTTTAAAAATAATTTAAAATAATTCAAGAATATTGCACAGCAAGTGGACAGAACTAATGATCTAAGATAACTCCAGCATAAGTAAAAGGAAATTTTTCTTATCATAAAAAAAAGACAAAAAAGAAAAGTCTCTGAATGAGTAAGGGAAAAATTTAATCTCATATCTTGAAATAGACTGGTTCCTATTACTTATAACTATGCATCCTGAAATCAAATTCTTCTGTATTATTTGTATTTTTTCCTTATTATTTCCACAGTGGACAAGGATGACTCTCTGTCTTAAAACCTAATCACTAGTGCCTATTAGATTTCGGTTTCATATGTTGCTGAAGGTAGAACTGATTATCATAGCGAATGAAATACTTGTTTGGCGTATTCCCAGAGGGCAAAAAGTCATTCTTCAAGGTGATGCATCTCATTTGAGGAATACATTAACAATTGAAGGCAGTTAAAAATACATGTGAACTCCCAGAGAGGCAAATCTGAGGTTGACCACATGTATTTACTGATTGACTTTTCCCTCATTCAAGAAAGAAAACTGTGATATGGAAGGCTGATTTCTGCAACACATGAGACCTTCATTTACAACTATAATGTGGCAAGTAGATCATAGTTGTTTAAAAAATTAGAACTTATCACTCTATATATGTTTTGCATGTTTTTAGTATCTATAAAGGTTCAAAAAATCAGTTATAGATAAGCCCCCCAAAGCATTTAGAATCAAGTTTTTGACTTGAAATTAACCTCTCACTAAAAGATTTATGACAAAACAAAATTTAAGAGAAAAATTGATTCAGTAATATAATCAGGAGTCAAAAAGTTTTCAAAAAAAAAAGCTCTAATTGATAGAATTATTGGTAAGATGCATAGTCAGAGAATGATGAGCCCCATTGGACTAGAACACAGGTAAAAAAGGTTAAGCAGTACAGCATGACAATTGAAAGACGTTAGCACTTTTTGTTTTCTGTTTAGTTTTAATGGTTTTTTCCCATTTTTGTGCTTATGAGTTATAAGCATATTTGTACAAACATTTAAAGATTAAAGCTATGATTCAAGGAAGCAAAGTTATAAAATTTAGAATAAATTTTTGTATCCATCCTATCCCAAATTATCTTCATTTTTCTCTGCCAAAAGTATTAACTAAAAAGCAAACCTTTCCTCCTTCCCCTCTCCATTGATTCACAAAACACTGAATACACTGCTATTCATTTCTATTCTGGTAAACAAATTTAGGAAAATCAAGGATGTGTAAAATATATATAGCTAGACAATCTCTAACCTTATCTTTCTAAAGAATGGCCAAAAAGCTCTACTTTTTCAAAGTGCTTTGATAAATACTATCTCACTGTATTCACAATACCATCCTAAGAAGAAGGGCAAAGTAGGTATGATTATGTCTATTTACAGATAAAAAAAGATGCAGAGATTCTAAATGACTTGTCCAATGTCAAAGTTAGAAAGCAGCACAGTTAAGACTCAAATTCTGGATTTCTGACTCTTAGTATATACTTTATATAATATAATGATCTTTTTTTTTTTGGCTTCAGGTAAAAAGATTTTTACATATAAAATGTTTATTTGTAAAATGACATAATTAAATGAAAACCATAGAAACAGGAATTCACTTTTATTTTTTTTAATGGTGAGTCAATTAAATGAAGGTACTGGTCTTTGGCTTTCCTGCCTTATATACTGACATGTTCATGTATTCAAATTCAATAAATGTTTATTAAATTTCTACTATGTTAAAAAAATTTTTTTTCTGTTCTAGATGTTGGGGAAACTAGAACACACAGGTAAAAAGGTTAAGCAGATACATGACAGTTGAAAGGCATGTCCCTTCCCTTTGAGAAATTACATTTTCTTAGCAGAAAGGGGATATAATATGCACAAGCAAGTAAAAATAAAATATACAGATAGGCACTAAATTTGTTATTTTACTCATATAAGGACCGTTCAAATAGAAAACTTCTTAAGCTATGTATATTGGCACTTCCTCTAGTCTTAGAGATGTATCTAGACCAAGAAATTAAAGACTTTCCCAGGGTTACAAAGCAGTTAAGTTTCACCAGGAAGAATTTGAATTTGAAGGGGTGGGGAGGGGAGAAGAGAGAATCTTTTGAGCTCTGAGGCCAGTTCTCTATACAACATGATATGAAGAAAGAAAAAAGATGTGATGAAGAAAGAAAAAAGAAAGGTAGACAGAAAGAAATTAAAGAAGAAGAAAAAGAATTAAGAAAGACAGGAGAAAGAAATTAAGAAAGAAAGAAAAGAAAGCAATTAACAGGAATAAAGAAAAGAGACAGAAAGAACTCGAGAAAGACAGAAAAAGAAAGCAAAATAAAGAAAGACTAATAAAGAAAGGAAGGAAGGAAGGAAGAAAGAAAGAAAGAAAGAAAGAAAGAAAGAAAGAAAGAAAGAAAGATCAAATGTAAGCAAAATTGATTATGAAGTAATTTCAAAGATTTTTAATAACTAAGGAAGGGAGGCAAAGAGGAGATGGGGGGGGGGTACTGTGCACCTAATCTGTGTTTTGAAGGAAAATAGGAATTCTAGAAGCAGAAATGAGGAGAAAATGTATTGCAGAAATGTGGAACTATTTGTGCAAAGACATGAAAATAGGACATGTAATCTCACGTACAGGAAAACAGTTAGCAGACCAATTTGACAGTAGTGAAGAGTTTGTAAAGGGGAGTTATATGAAATGAGACTGGAAAGATAAGTGAAAGTCAGATAGTGGATGGCTTTCAATTGAGGATTTTCATCCTCTTACTTTTGGTATAGTAGAAAGAATATTGATCTTCAATTTGAAAAATCTGGATTTTCCCAACTGTGCTGTACAATACTTAAATGGCTGTGTCAACTTAAGTTAGTCACAACCTCTCCAAAATGCAGTTTCTTCATATCAAGGAGAGTCTTAATAAAGCATTGTATAAACTTTAAATCAGTATAAAAAATAATATAACAATTAATTAATAAGTATAATTAATGCATAAAATTATAAATGTTATTAGTAAAGATAAATAATTAATATTAATACAATTAATATTGAAAAATAGAATCATTTCAATAAAAATGATGCTACACTACCATAATTCCAGGTCCAACTATCTATTATTAAACTTTTTTTTTAAAACCTCTATTACCATAGGGTATTCCAAAGTTCTGGTAAAAATAATACATTTTGTCCCTGGGGAGGATTCCTTGTTAATTTGTTACATAAAGTTGTAATGACTGGATATTCAGAGAAATCTTCTACCTTTACTTTCAGTTGCCTAGAAAGCACATGAAAACTGGACAGTGATTGAAGAATATAAAGAATGAGAAAGATAGTGGTGAACAATTTACCAAGTTTAACAGCCACTACAAATGAAAACAAGTAGCTTGACTTTCCAGTTAAATCCAGAAAATGTTTAGAATGATAAGATTCCCTTTAAAAGTACTAGAAAAAATTCAATGTCAAAATACAAGGCACAGTTTCAGAAAAGGCATGTGAAATTTTATCTGATTTAATTTCTTTTTAAATTCCATTTTAAAAACATTTATTTAAAAAAACATTTTTTCTTGTGAATTATTTATCTGTTTCATTAATTAAAAAGTAAACTATCAACTAGATTATAGTATAACTTGAAACTATTTTTTCAATAATGAGTTGTTTTATCCATCTTAAAAACTAATTGTTCTATATTTCCTAGTTTGTGTATTTAAGAATAGTATTATTGTACTGATATGAAGAAGCTGAGTTACGAGAACTATAAAACAAAAGTAATAATAACTAACATTTATCTAGTGCTTCTTATGTGCCAAGCACTATGCTAAGAACTTACTTTAGAAATATATTTTTTAACCCTTACAAAACCTCTGGGAGGGAGATGCTATTATTACAAATTTAAAAGAAAGCCAACTGAAACAAACAAACATTAAGTGAAGATTCACTTGGTTTTGGATCCAGGAAGATCTGAGTTTAAGTTGCAACTCTGACAAAAGTGGCTAAGTGAACTTGAATCCCTTTTAACCCTTCAATTTCCTAAGCCAATGCTGTCAAACTCGACTAGAAATGAGTATAAAACCATACATGAATTCTTGCAGATTCATATTGATTTAGAAAATCTCATATTAAAATTATCTATGTTCTATTGTATTTTTAATAAATTCTGTGAAATATTTCTCAATTACATTTTAATCTGGTTCAGACTGCATTCAAAATCACCCCTCTTGGGCTCTTTGACACTTTTGCTGCTCCCAGCTCTCTTAAGGTTTCAAAGAGAAGATGCTAACCCTTATTGGAAGAATTTCCTTAGCCAGCAATTCCCTTTACTGAAATCACAGATTTAGTTCCTATTCCCTATGAATGGGAAATGTGATATGGAAAGAACATAGAATATTTGACTGGAGTTTGAATTATTTGAATGTGTTTGAATCTTATCTTTCACACTTAACTAGTGTGTGCTTGATCATAAATTCTCTTTGTTTCAATTTCTTCTTATGTACAAAATATCAGCAATAACTCATATAATTATAAGGATTAAATAAGATAATACAATAAGATTACTTTGTAAACCTTAAAGTACTATGTAAAGGCAGATAGTTGGTAGTTATAAGAGGGTTAAACTTGTAGTAAGAAAGATTGGAATCCAAATCTTACTTTATAACCTTATCAGATATGTGACTCTAGGCAAGGTACTTGGCTTAATATTTAGTTTTCTCATATGTAAAGTGGGGATATTAATGACAATTTTGTTGTCGTAAAATTGTTGTAAAGATGAAATGAGATAATGCATAAAAAAACTTTGCAAACCTTAAGGCTTTATATAATGCTGTCTATGGTTGTAATGTAAATGTCAATTATATTATCATGAATACTAAATGTGAATGACCACAAAACTCTTCCTATTTCCAAAGAGTACTTGACTTACAAATCTCTAAGAGAAAGCACATTTCCACTCAAGTTTGCTTTGAAGAAGAATGTAAAATTATTTAAATTGCTTCTCAAAAGTGATTCAACCAAATAAAGAATTTGGGGAATTTCAACATTCAGGGATCACATTTCCTCTGCTAGAAAGAAATAATTGAATCCTGCATTAGTTTGTCCAACAAGGGAATTTAATAGTGAGGCTGGAAGTAGCAACTCACTGTACATATTTTTCTGGAAAACTTACATTTATATTGAATAATAACAAGGTATGTTACTATTTTACAAACATTTTCCCCACAAAAACTAGTGGGGTAACTAGTGTAAGTATTATTATAACTTCTTGTAGAATGAAGCAGCTTAGTCAAGTGACTTGTCTAGGCTAATGGAGGAAATAGATGCAGGTCCTCTGAATCCAGTTCTAACATTTATTCAATTATACTTTTTTTTTTTTACTCCTTCACTACTTGTTGTTGTTGAGATGAGAGTTTCTGACTCTGTGATTATGTGGACCATACTGTCCATGGAGCTTTCCTGGAAAAAAAAATTAGAGTGGCTTGCAAAGTGGAATAAGGCAAACAGAAGCAGGGTCATAATTGGCAAGTGTCTGAGGATAGATTTGAGCACAGATCTTCCTGACTTCTGGCCCAGTATTCTCACTACTATAAACATAAGCACTTATTGTTCCTAAGTATTATATTAAGCACTAAAGAATAAAAACAACAACAAAAAACACAAACTGTAAAAATAATGCCTTTTCCCAAAAAGCTCACAGCAAGAAACAAATAACTATGAACATACTGAATATATTCAGACTAGATGGAAAGGAATCTCAAAAGGAAGCTATTTATGGTAAGTAGAGGTGCAGAGTAGAAAAGGCTTTGTACAGAATGTGGAGTTAGAGGAATATTTTGAAGGAAGTCAGGGAATTTAAGAGGCAGAGGTGAGGAGAGAGAATTTCAGGCATGGGGGGATAACCAGTGTAAAGGAACAAAATAGAAAGACAAAGTGCTATTTTTCCAGGAATAGAAAAATGGGCTCAAGATAGCTGGATTAAAGAGAATTTGGAGGGGAATAAGTTTAAGCAGACAAGAAGTGTAGGTAGGGTCTAAGATTTTAAAGACTAAATATTTGATCTTGGAAGAAATAGGGAACTCCTGGAATTGACTGGAAAGAGATCATACCTTAGCTTTAGGATAATTGTTGAACAGGAAAGGATGAATTATCATGGAGGCAGGCTGAAGATGGGGGGGGGATTTATATAGAGATATTCCCATAAGACAAACACAAAAACTATACAATATGCAACATTTGAGGTGTGATTCCTCATTCTGTCCCATCTTGGTCCTTTCTACGTTCCTAGGACTTAAGAATGATAAGTAAATTTAGATGTCACATTTTATTTTAATTGTGAAGAGAATAAGGTCAAGTGAGAAGAAGTTGCTTCCTCAAGCAAGGTTCCTCAAGCAAGGAAAATGTCTGAGGTAAGATTTGAATCTTTGATTCCAAAACAAGTATGTTTCTACCATACTACGTCTGTTCTTTAATTTTTACTTACAATAGAATGGAGCACATGACAATCAATTTGAATGGGTGGACAGATTTTCTTTGATCTTTTAAAATTGATTGTATAGGAGAATAAACACTTTTGAAGCACTAACCATATCATAGGCATTATACAGCAGATAGAATTGAGTAAAAACAAAAATATCAGTAGGATATTTAGGACTTATAAGTGTAGGGTACAATCCCTTCATGTTTTTATTTTACTATTGGCTCATTTTCTCTCTCAAAATCCTTTGGGACAAGATGCACAATGAATATATTACAGTGTAAGGTTATATTTGAGGGAGAAGTGGGAAGCAATGTGATGGATGGGATGGAAGAACCTTAGCCTTGCAGATATTGACAGAATGACATTTTACTCTTCTGAATAGTACTTACTTCTAGGTAATGGGTAGGGAACTTTAGTATGTTGCTTGTCTTTTTAAAAACATTTTTTTATGCTTTGACATCTTGAGGTGGATTGATTCACCTGAGTAATTGAACAGTATAATTTGGTCTTGGTGTAATTGGTCTTCTCATGGTGTGCTTATCTGACAGGACAGATCAATTATTAGGATGGTTCTGCCTTCTACCCACAGAGAAATAAAAAAAAAAAATGTAAGTTTCTTTTTGAAGATTCACATATTAGTGATACATATGATCATTTTCATCTTATACATATACAGATATATATGTATAATAGTATGTATGTGAGTAACTATTATGTAGTAGGAAGATCACTGACACTGGAGTGAAAGGAAAGACCTGGGAATAAGTCCTAGTCCTGTAAATTATCAAATGAGTGACTAAATATTATTATTATTATTTGAATATTATTATTTAAACTTCCTGAATCTCAATCTCATATCCCTCAGCCAACCCCTCTTTCCAAATAGGGATACCAATATCTTCCCAACTTTCCTTACAGTGATAATATGAAGATAATTCAATTCAACTTGTTTTTTTTTTTTTTTTTTTAAAGAACACATTTCTCAAAAGGCTTTTGTATGCAAATCCTGGTTACAGACTAGGGACTATGGTCAAGACTCTGTGCTTAGTCCTGGAGACATAATCATGAAGATGAAACAATTTCTGTCCTCAGTGAGCTTATATTCTCCTGGGGGAAAGGTGGGGAAGATGCAATCTTTACACAAGCAAGAAAATACAAATTATTTACAAAATAATACAAAGGGATTCTAGAGGTAAAGAATGTTATTAACTGAGGGGAGCTAGAAAGTCTTTGTGTAGGTGGTGACTCATGGTCTCTGCTTTGAAGTAGTTCAAGTGTTAGAATTGCACTCAGGAAAACTTAGGTTTGAATCTTAGCTCAGTTCCTTATTCCCTATATGGTCTTGAGAAAATCACTTAACCTTTGAGAAACACAATTTCCTCATCTATATAGTTAGTGGGTTCAGTGATCTCTGGGGTGCTTTTTAGTTCTAAATTCATGATCCTGTATAGGGGAGGGGAGTAATTTCCATATGTGGGGAACCACTTGCACAAAGACATAAGAGGTAGGAGATGGTATGTCATGTAGAAGATAATAAATATGAAAGAATTTTATGAACTCTAAAATACTATGCAAATGTATGGGATTATTAATAAACAAATTCACATTTGCTGTGATGACCCCTGCTTATGATAAATATTTTTTCAACTCTTACAGTAGCTCATTTTTCTCTGACAAAATAAAAAGTCAATAAGATGAGAAAGGATGTTCAAGATTGGTGACTGTATGTATACCACGAAAAACAAATTAGTTAGCATGAGGAATTTCTTTGCCATTTCATTTAAGTTATGTGTGATCCATGCAGTTTATATAAATTGATGGGAGTAAAAGATAAATAAGGAAGGATAGGATACTATTGCATAATGTATTAAAAGCAAAGGCATGACAACTTATTTTAAATAATACAGTAAACTGAAGAATCTTTTTTTTAAATATAGTGTAGTATATAGACTGAATCTTTAATGACCATTAAATAAAATTATTGAGCAGAAACTTGTGACTTTGTATTGTATACCAAAATATCTACCCCCTCAAATTTTTTGGCCATAATACCATGAGTGAAATAGATAAAATGAAGTTTACTGGAGTGAAAGGGCAACTAGATGGCACAAAGGGTAGCATGCTAGGATTGGAATAAGTAATAACTGAATTCAAATTTGATTTCAGATACTTTTTAGCTGTGTGACCCTGGACAAGTCACTTTTCTGCCTCAGTTCCTTATCTGTAAAATGAGAAAAAATGGCAAATCATTCTAGTATCTCTGTCAAGAAAGTTCCAAATAGGGTCCCAAAGAGTCAGACAAAAAGACTGAAAAGCAAATGGAGTAAATGAAAAGTGATATTTTGGAATAGACAGCCCTAAGTTCTAACTCTGCTGCTTAGAACTTAGGTAAATCTTTAGTCTTTCTGCACATGTGTTTTTTCCATCCATAAAACAGAAAAATGAAGGTGATGGTGACAATGACCTCTAAGGTCCCTTCTGCTCTATCAAGGCAAAGCAACTAACTTTTATCATGTTTATTACTACTGGCATGACTAAGCACTGGGAATACAAAAACAAAAACAAAAAGAAAGAGTCTCTGTCCCCCAAAAAAACTTAGAATAGAGGAAGATAACTCACAAAGAAGAATGGAAGGTAAAATGGGAAGGAAGATTGTCCCATTAAAATCTGGAAAAGTCCTAAGCAGACCAAGGAGGAGAAAAACAATTGGTCTAGTGCCTCAAAATGAAGGCACTAGAGTAACTCGCTTAAGGGAGAAGGATGTTGACCTGGCAAAGGGATGTTAAAGGGTGAAGAGACCCTAAGTTGTGTCTAACTCCTCATGATCCCATTTGGGGTTTTCTTGGCAGAAATACTGCAGTGGTTTGCCATTTCCTTCTCCAGTTCATTTTTACAGATAAGGAAACTGAGGCAAACAAAGTTAAATAATTTGCCCAGGGTCACACAGCTAGAAAATATCTGACGTCAGATTTGAACTTAGATGAAACTTTCTGACTTCAGGCCCAACATTCTATCCACTGAGTCACATAGGTTTAAGTATAGAGATATTGGTTTAAAGTATGTTAGATCTAGAAGGGACTCTAGTGATTCTCTGGTCTAGAGTGAAACAAATTAAAATTTAATTGGGAATGTTTAATGAAATAAATTTAAAAAACAGATAATATTAATATATAGTTTTCTAAATCAATAGGTGGTCCATAAAGTTACTTATATATGGTTTGGTGACCATTTTTCTATTTGAGTTTAACACTGCTTCTCTGGGCCCATGCTCTCAGTTTGGAAATGGCTAAAATGAAATGCAGAAATTGTCAAAAACATGTTCAAAGCTGTTCACCTCCTTGAAGAGTTGGGACTAAAAACCCAGATCTTTTCATTTCCTGTTCACTATCTATATTCAATATTCATTTGATGATTCAAACTAACAGGAGAACACACTTTATTTTAGAGACATATTTAGTTTCTTGTCATGAGAACCTTTCCATAATATTCTCTTTCACCCCCAAAGAGACTAAAGGACTAATGAGTATAAGTAATTCCTCTAAAGCAATAGACCCAATTTACAAAAGTAAAAATTAATCTAATAGTAGAAGAGAATAAAGATAGATCTATGGATATACTCTCTTGCCTGAAATCCTTATACACAAAAGTACTTTGGAGCTATCCCATTAACTCTAAGCATTAAACTTTAACTTGTCTTCAGTTTCTTGATTCATGATGCTTTCACTTTACTATTGTTCCTGAACCCTTCCACACAGCATATTACACTAAAAGAAAAAGTACAATTTGTAGAAAGAAGAGAAGATATAAAGATGAGAATTAAAACCTTTGGATATACATTTCAATTATTGTAGTAAAGAGAGGATATACAGTAGTAGTGAGAAGCATGAGATTTGGAATTAGGAGAGATTTGATTTTTCTTATGCATAAAATGCTGATAATAGTACTTCTAGTGTCTATATCACAAGGATACTGAGAGGATCAAATGAAATAATCCCTTTGCCAAGATGATGTTCTATGTAAATATTAATTATTATTATTATTATTATTCCTCTTGATGTTTTGTAGTTTCATTAACCTGAAAACAATCAAATTTCTGCATATCATTCGACTTCATTATTCATTTTGGTTGCTTCTTTTGTAACTTTGTGAAAATCACATTGGCTTCCTCCAATATGGAATATTATCAGATATAAAATTTAGTATGATAAGAAAGCTAGTTTGATTATACCTACCCCTAATAGAATGTAAGTTCTTTGAGGGCAGGAACTATTTTTCATTTCTGTGTACCTTTAGACCCTTGAGCAGGATCTTGTATTTGATGGGTGCTGAATAAATGCTGGTTATAAGTGATCAAATCCTTGGTGTCCTAGAAACAGAAGGTAGTTAAATTAGGGAAATTATTTCACTATCTACTTAGATTGAATGTGCTTATAAAGGAAATAAAGTGAAAATCATCAGTGGCAGCAATTGAATTGTATACCTATCTTAATTTTCTGCCATAAGAATTTCTAGCTCATTGAACACTGCAAAAAGCATTTGTCTAGAGCTTCTTTTATGGTTCATTCATTTCAGTCATGTACAACTTTTTGTGATCCTATTTGGAGTTTCTTGGCAAAGATGTTGCAATGCTTTGCCACTTCTGTATACAGCTAATTTTACAGATGAGGAAACTGAGGCAAACAGCTAGTTTCATAGCTAGTAAATGTCTAAGGCTAAATTTGAACTCATATCTTCCTGACTTTGGATTCAGCACTCTATCCACTGTGCTACCCAGCTATTCCAAGGGAGTGCATATTTCTTTATTACTATGAAAAACCATTCAATGAAAACCAGCTTTGTGATACTAGATATAATCCTCCTGGGTCCAAAGGAAATATGCATGAACTCTAAAAATAAATTTCAGGTCACTTTGGTTATGAAGAATCCATATGGTATAGTGGATAGAGAACCAGTCTTAGATCTAGGAAGGCCTGGGTTCCTGTCCTATCTTTGAAACTATATGACCCTTGGCAATTAACTTCATTGCTGAGAAAGTGTCGATTGTTATTGGAAGGAATGTCTTTATCCAATAATTTTCCATATTGACAAAATCACAGGTCCAGTCTCCTCTAGTCCCTATCCCATTTGTAATGAGATCAGTTGTGTCATACTGTAGCCTGTAGCTATGAAATAGCCTCCATGAGGAAGATTGCTAGTGTTTTATACTGCCAAAATATAGCAAGAAACTTCTATGAGATGGTGAGTAACTCAGGAACTGGTGAATCCATTATTTGATATTGGAAAAATGTCATGCTATCCCCTAATCCCTCCATTAAAATACCGTATTGTAAGTATAATATAAGGCCTCTTGAAGGATTATTACCCGATGCCCTGCCAGGTATGGATCAAAATTAAGATGTTACAAATTGAACTCACCATTTCTTTGAACTCACCCTTCTCTTGTCTTTCCAATCATAATTGATGATTTGAGGATTCTTCCAGCTACCCAAACTTGAAACTTTTGAGTTATCTTAGATTTTTTTTCTTTCCTTAACTCCCCACAGCTAGTAAATTGCCATTTCAATTGCAAAAGATCACTCATAGTTAGCCCCTCCTTCCTACTTTCATTGCTACCACCTTATCACTAATTCTCACTTAGTATTAGCTTCTTAATGTCTCTGTCTGTCTCACGAATGTGTTTTTTTACATTGCTTCCCAAATAAATTTTCCCAGTACCAAGATCTGAATATGGCTTTCCTTTTCTCAAAGACCTTCTGTGGCTGCCTACTGTCTATGAAACAAAACATGAACTCATTCTTGTCACAAGAAGGCTTTCACAATGGGGGCCACAACTTTCCAAATCTAATTTCACAGTATTATTTTTTTTTTTTAACAATCTTTCACTCAAATTAGATGACTAGCTATGACCAGTTCTTATCCTGCCCTCTCTCACTTGTTAGTTTTTGTCTGGGCCAATCTCTCTTTACGTTTTTTGAAAATATTTTCTTCTTTCAGTGTCTAGGTCAGTACAAATACTTGAACCTTCACTGTTCTCCTCAGCTAAGATGGATTCCTCCTTCTTTCATATTTTATCACTTATTTCTGCATTTCTCTTACACACATTTTCCTTTGAATTATGGTTATGTTATCAGATTTATTCAATTATTATGTTGTAAAATTCCTCTACCATGTGACTTTTCATTTGTAGATCTTCAACTCTTGTATAGTGTCTTGCACATATTTTATTTTTAACATTTTTTTTAATTGAGTGAATAAACTTGAAGTTTTCTCTATGGTAGAGAAATGGATTATGGTATTTTATTATTTACCAAGTTTATTTCACTCAACTTATCTGCAACTGTGTTCATCTTGGCCTCCCAATGCCTGAAGAGCAGGTAAGTTACATTTCAGCTCTTTCCTAGATTTCTTAATTTATCAATAAGAAAAAGGTTGCAGGATATCTAGGCTCTTTGCAAATGATTCCAGTTCCAACTGAATCCTCCCAAATAAATGGATCCCTTCACTTCAGTTCCATTTAGCCACTAATAGTCAGATCAGATTTTTTTATTTTTTTTATTAAAGCTTTTCATTTTTCAAAACAGTGGACAATTCTTCAACATTACTCCTTGCAAACTCCTGTGTTAACATTTTCCCAGCCTTTTCTCATGCCCTTCCCTAAATGTCAAGTAGTCCAAATTATTTCTACCAATAAACATGGTATAAATATGTGTTAAATCCAATGTATATATATACACACACACACACACACACACACACACACACACACATACACACACAATTACTGTGCTGCAAAAAGAAAAAAGAAGAGAAGCAAAATAAAATGTAAGCAAACAACAACAAAAAGAGTGAAAATGCTATGTTGTGAACCACACTTAGTTCCCACATTTCTCTCTCTGGGTGTAGATGTCTTGCTTCATCACTGAACAATTGGAACTGGTTTGAATCATCTCATCGTTGAAGAGAGCAACGTCCATCAGAATTGATCATTGTATAATCTTATTGCTGTGTATAAAGCAGATCAGATTTTTAAAGCAATATTTACTTTAAAAAGTATAATCATATCTCTATATATGTATGTATATATGTATATATTAATTTACTCTTTATTATATAGAGCTTAATAAATTACAGCTTCCTGCTTCCCCCCCCCATCCCTTTATTACTTTAGTCTTTGGGGAAGAGAAGAGGATTAGATTAATATTTTAGCTAAGTTCCTACAGAGCACAGTCCCAGTTCCAAGTCCAAAACACTCTTCAGTTTTGAATTCCAAACACCCTAGCTTCTCTAAACTTCCTTGTGGCATGAATTTAGTGCAACATCATGTCTGCAATCCTGGTTCCAAGATCACCATTCTTGCAACTCCCAGAGAGGAATCACTGCTGTCCTGTGAAATTGAGAACAAATAACACAGTATAGAAATAAACATCCCTAGGCCCATTTCTCAGACCCAGAGTAAAAGAGTGAAGAGGAGGTATTCCCACTCCCACTTTGGTTCATTGCACCTATGCTGTACATCTTCACCCTCTGGAAGCAGAAGCAAGGAGCATGCAGGAAAGAATATGAATTAGAAATCAAGTACCTGTCTGAGTCTGGTCAGTTTTAAAGATGCCATCTTTCTGACTATGTAAAAAGTCAAAGAAAGCTATCACCACCTATGTAAAGGAGACACAGATTCCTCCATATCAGGTAATCTGGGCATGCTCAAGAAAACCCTGAACTATACTTTATTTTTTAATTTTTTATAAAAGCTTTTTTATTTACAAAACATATGCATGAGTAATTTTTCAACATTGATATTTGCAAAACCTTCTGTTCCAAATTATTTCCTCCTTCCCTCTATCCCTTCCCCTAGATGGCAGGTAGTCTAATATATGTTAAATATGTTAAAATATATGTTAAATTCAATATATGTATACATATTTATACAGTTATCTTGCTGCACAAGAAAAACTGAATTAAGAAGGAAGAAAAAAACTGAGAAAAAATGGAATGCAAGGAAACAACAGAAAGAATGAGAATGCTCTATTGTTCTGAACCACACTTTATTACAGAATAGTATCCTAATAGCCAGCTGTAAAGCTAGTCCTGGGAGCATCTGGTGCTATCCATAGCCCTAAAATAATCTATTACAATATATCTGACAAATAAACACCCACTTTCTTCTTGAAGACCACCAATGAGGGAGAATCCATTATGTTCAAGGTATTCTACTTATGTTCAGTTTTAATTCTTAGGAAATTACTCCTGATGTAAAACTTAAAATATCCTCTTTACAATTTTTCATTCTATTATTCCAGGTTCTTCCTTCTTTGGCCAAATAGAATACGTCTAATCCTTTTTCCATATGATACTCCTTCAAATATTTGAAGATAGGGCTCATATTTCCTCTGAATCTTCTCTTCTCTAGGCTACATTTTCCTAGTGCTTTCAACAATTCTATGGTAGCACAGACTTAAAGCCCTTTGTGATATTGTTTACCTTTTTGCTGCTGGCCTCTCTTAATTCCTGAACATTTTATCCATCTTTAGCATCATCTCTTTTAGTTAGATCATTATATTCAAGAAGCCCCTAATCATAATGAAATTATGTTATCTGGTAAGGGTGACCCTTAAATCAATTAGCACTCTTTGTGTAAGCAAAGATTAGGACCTATAGAAATTGTATCAAAGGACTTGTAAATATTGATGAGGAGGAAAGAGGGACCTGTTTTGGGAGGCAAGACTAGTAGAGAAGCACGGTAAGACTCTGGATAGTAGAAGGAGAAGGAAATGAATAACAAAGACATCTACTTGACAATTTTGCCTTGAATAGAGACCAGTCACTTTGTATGACATAAGGACTTTAGATGTAAGGGATTGGAGAATAGGGTCCTCTTGAATTGACCCTCTTATTCTTTGTGCTTTCCCCATCTATCAATAGTGGGAGCCTGAAGGGTTAGTGTGCTTTTGGTGTAGAGGGAGGAGAAGATAATCAGATCCTTTGCCAAGATAAAGACAAATCATTTACAAATGGATGTTTACATGTTTTTGTCAGAGCTTTTTTTAAAAACAACAATAACAACAACAACAACAACAACAAAAAACAAAAAACAAAAAAAACAAAAACAAAGCTGATGGAACTCCTCTACTTTATTTCCCAAGCAGCATCAGGATGTGTAAAACCAATGAAAAAATGAGTAAAATTGCTTTGACGGGAATTTTAGCTCTTTATTAAATAGTGTTGATTGAGGAAAGTTTTGAAATCTAAGTGTTGAAAAGTAGGGATTGCTCATAAATGATAATTTATATTTATCACATTAAATAGCTCATATAAATAGTCCATATACCTCTATGAAGGCTATAATGAAAAGTATATGGTACTTAGAGTCAGGAGATTTGATTTCCACACAATCCATATGGAACATAATAAAGACTATGGCAGAGGAGTCTCTTATGTGCCATTTCTATTGAATTGGTGTCATAGTTGAATCTGGTAGGTCAAGATTTTTTCCCCAGTGTTTGCTGTGTAACTTAAAGATGCATGTTTGAGCAAGACCTTGAACTGAAAAATTTTGTTTATTTTCTCTGTGTTTCTGATTCTTTTGCAACAAGCTATTATGAATTTGTGTGTTTCCCTGGGTTTCTATGCTATAGAATGCAGTTGAGGATAGCTTGTCCTGGTGGCTGTGTTCTTGAAAGAGTAGTTAACTCTGGGCAATTCCATTTTTTGTTATCTAAACAAAGTTGGTGAGTTGGTGAGATTATGAAAGAGGATGATCACTTATGAAACTCAGCTTTGGATAGTATTTCTAAAGCCCCCATTCATTCCTAGGAAACAATATCAACAGATAAAGCACAAAAAATTTCTGTTGTGGAATTTGTATGAATTACCATCTTCCTTGAAATTATCAGTTTTTCAAATTCTTGTGCCATATAATCTTGTCACATGTTTTGTCAAAAAATGAAGATCTTTATTTCTATCTCTTGTTAGTAACACTTTTGATAGCTTGCCCATCTGATTCTATATCTACATAGTACTTAGAGTCAGGATGGCTAAAATAGTAGTCAAAGTTCTCTTGATAATTTAAAAAAGTGTTTAAAAAGAAAGAATAACTTTAAAGGACTTGAAATTCAAGATAACATATACTATTACACCACTGTAATTGTAATATTCCAGAAAGAATATCTGAAATGTATTAAGGATTTACTAATAAATGCTTAAATACCAGTTTTCCAAAAAAAAAAAAAAAAGTAGTCTTAAAACCCTTTTAATCTATATTACTAACATTTTCCTCCATCACTTTCTTGAGTCTAGGAATCAGCAAAATAATTAATGAAGCTCAGATTTGTAACATTTGCTAATTTCTGAGATGTAATACTCACATTAAAATTTTAAACATCAGCTCTTAGCAGCTGATACAAGTTGTACAACATTGTGTTTAACTGATTATTCTTCCTAATTACCACCTTTAACAAGAGATTGATAGGATGGTATAGGAAACTTTTATTATACTGAATAAAATAAATTTGATTTTCAAATTGACAGAGCTAGAGGGATGATGAGAGCTGAGATGTTTAGGAAATTCATGTACTGTTGAGAAAATTTATAATTCATTACAAACATGGGATTATAGGAATATAGATTTAAAAATGGAAGGGACTTCATAAGTCTAGTTCAATCTTTTATTTTGTCAGATAAAGAAATTGAAGGCCATTGAGATTAAATAATTTGCTCAAGAATACATAACTAGAAAGTAGGGGAACACTTAAACCTGTTTTATTTGACTGCAAAATTATTTCTATTGGAGAGAATTAGTGTAGTCTAATGCTTTTCCAATATGAGAAAGCATATATAATGCCTTTCCCAAGATTCACTGGCATGGGGACTCTTTCCTTTTGGGGAGAAGTGAATGCCCTGCCCTGTGAGAGGAGCAAGATTTAGCACTCTGGCTTCTATTGGGAGATTCTTCACTCTTTTTTGACTGGTATATATTTTTCTATTTATACCTTCTCTGATTTTTCATTTGCTGTGATTTGGATAAATGAATTATTTTGCTATTCACTACATGTGTTTATTGTGGAACTGATATTGGAAAAGGACTCAAGTTTTGGATATAAAGCTTGGGATCTAGCTTCTCCAGAAATAGTAATGAGAAGATAAATTTAGTCTAATCATAACTCCTAGACTAATAATATGTAAGAGAACAGGCAGATAAAACCTTTAACATGATATACTCTTTCTTTTGAAAAAAGTAGAATGATCTTTAGACCTAATTTCTTGCTCCTCTTTCCTTCAGGAATGAAAATGCCCCTTGAAGAAGGTAGGGGTGTGTGTGTGTGTGTGTGTGTGTGTGTGTGTGTGTGTATTCTTTTTAATACAAGTACCTACAAGGTCACAAAAAGGCATTCCCTTGCTGCAGATGGGGCAAGACAAGCCTTACCACATATGAAATTTAACTATATATGTGAACCCTCTCTATACTTGGGACCCTCTTTTTCTTATATGTGCTTATAAAAAAACCTCTTCTTCCTTCCCCTTCCCCCAAGATAATGCATCCCTCTTTGGCCTTGGCCTTGAGCATTTCCCTAGAGACAGGAAAAGCAACCACCTACTTGCCAACCAGAAAAGAGAAAGAAGAAGCAAAACAAATGCTATGTCATATGTGAGATTTTCCTACTGCTTTTGATTTTTTTGTTGTTGTTGAAATATTCTAGTTTCTCCCCAATTATATATAAAATCATTTTTTAACTTTCATTTACAAAAACTTTTTTTTCTCCCTCACCTTCCTCTTCCCAGAGAAGGCAAACAATTCTATGTAGGATATACATGTTTAATTATGCAAAACATATCACCATATATGTCATATTATAAGAGAAGACAGACATAAAAGGAAAAAAAAACACATAAAAATACAGAATGAAAATAGTATACTTTTATCTGCAATCAGATTCCTCTAGGTGTTTCTCTGGAAGTGGATAGTATTTTCATCATGACTCTATTGGAATTGTCTTGGATCATTGTATTTCTGAGAACAGCTAAGTTATTCACAATTGTTCATATAGTATTGGTATTGCTATATATGATGCTCTCCTAGTTTTTTTACACTTCACTTTGCATTAGTTTGTATATGTCTTTCCAAGCTGTGAAAATATCTTGCTCATCATTTCTTGTAGCATGATAATATTCTATTAAAAATTATATAACAACTTGTTCAGTAATTCCTCAATTGATGGGCACTCTCAATTTCCCATTATTTAACACAACAAAAAGAATTGCCATAAATATTTTTGTATAAATAGGCACTTCTTCTCACTTACCTATTTTTTTGGACTTGTGTGAAGGGGGAGGGGCTATAATATTACTGGTAGTTATTATCTTGGGATCTCTTTTATGAGGTGACCTGTAGATACTTTCAATTTCTATTTTATGCTCAGGTTTTAGAATATCAGGACAATTTTTCCGTTTAATTTCTTGAAAGATGATGTCCATGGTTTTCAGGTAAACCAATAATTTTAAAATACATCTCTCCTGAATTTATTTTCCAGGTCAGTTGTTTTTCCAATGAGATATTTCATTCCCCACCCCCCTTTTTCATTCTTTTGGATTTGCTTTTCTATTGTTTAGTTCTCATAAATTCATTAGCTTCCACTTGTTCAATTCTAATTTTTAAGAAATTATTTTTCTCAGTGAGCAAAATTTGTACCTCCTTTTTGATTTGGCCAATTTTGCTTTTTAGGGCATATTTGTCATTAGCTTTTGGTATTTCCTTTTGCATCACTCTCATTTCTCTTTCCAATTTTTCTTTTACCTCTCTTATTATTATTATTAGAAAAGGATTCCAAAATTCCTTTTGAGCTCTCCTATGGCCTGACACCAATTCTTATATTTTTTCACAGTTTTGGATGTAGAAGCTTTGACTTTGTTACCATCTTCTGAGTATTTCCATCTTCCTTGTTGCCATAGTAATTTTCTATGGTCAGAATCTTTTTCTGTTGTTTACTCATTTCTCCCAGCTTATTACTTGGATTTTAACTCTTTGTTACAGTAGGGCTATGTTTCTAGGGTGGAGGGTGTAATGTCCCAGGCTTTAGGAGTTTTGTACAGCTGTTTTCAGAGTTCCTTTTAGGGACCTATATTGTAAGCCAGCATTACTACCTAGATTTAAATATGGGCAAAGCAACAAAGTCCTGCCACAATGCCAGCAAAGTGACCACTGCAATCTTTCTCTGATGATATGTTCACTCTACTCCATCCCACTGCCCTCACAATCTGTCAGCTGAGACCTTCAGAGGCTACCATTGTTGCTGCTGCCTTTGCTGTCACTGTTGTGGTCGCTGCTGCTTCCCCCACTGTTGATTCAGTAGTTCCCAAAGCCTGATCCTGGCCTGGGGTTTCCCTCACCCTAGTATGCCAAACCTCTTCTGCTGAGTTGTCCTTGATATCTGTGGGCTGAGGAGTCTGGAGATTGATGCTATTGCCATACATTCAAAGGTCCTACTAGTTGTTTCTGATTTCCTGAGCTCTGAGCTATGCTAGCACAGCCTGAGCTGTGATTGCCTTCCAGCCCCAGACTGATGCAGCAGACCTCTCCTGCAGACATTATAAGTTGTCTTCAGCTAAAAAATTATTTTACTGTTTTTTTTTTGGGGGGGGAATGCTGATGCTCTAAAATTTTTTTAGAGTCATTATTTAAAGGTATTTGGAGGAATATGGGGAAGAATTCTGCTCTATTTCTTTTTTAAAAAATCTCTTTGGGATATAAACCAAATAGTGGCATTGCTAGATCAAAGGGTAGGTACAGTTTTATAGATCTTTAAGTATAGTTCCAAACTGCTGTTTAGAGTGGTTGGATCAGTACATCACAATTCTATCAATATGCCCTCCAACCATTTATTATTTTTCTTTTCTTTCATATTAGCCAATCTGATAGGTGTGAAGTGGTACTTCAATTTTTTTTAAATTTTCATTTCTGTAATCAAAAGTGATTTAGAGCATTTTTCATATGACTATAGATACTTTAATTTCTTCATCTAAAAACTGCCTGTTCATAACCTTTGACTGCTTACCACTTGGGGAATAACTTATATTCTCATAAACTAGAATTGGTTATCTAGATATTGACAAATGAGGGTTTAATTGGAGACATTTGTAAAAATTGTTTCCCAGCTTTCTGCTTTCCTTTTAATCTTGTTTGCATTGCTTTGTTTATGTAAAAACTTTTAAATTTAATAGATCGATATAGTCCATTTTACATGACATAATGCTCTCTCTCTCTTATTTGGTCACAAGTGCTTTTTATAGGTTTGTCAGGTAAACTATTCATTGCTCATGTAATATGTTTTTATTATCACCATTTATGTTTAAATCATGTAACCATTTTGATCTTATCCTAGTATTACTGTATACTAAGATGTTGGTTTAGACCTAGTTCTACCATATTGCTTTCCAGTGTTTCCAACAGTTTTTGTCAAAAAGTGAGTTCTTACCCTAGAAGCAGGAATTTGGGGTTTACCAAACACTAAATTAGGAAAGTTAATTACTATTGAGTCTTATGTATATAATATATACCACTAATCCACTGCTCTATTTCTTAGCCCATACCAGATAATTTTTAATGATTATCACTTGGCAATATAGTTTGAGATGTAGTAAGGCTAGAATACTTTCCTTCAGGTTTGTTTTCATTAATTCCCTTTATATTCTAGATTTTTTTTGTTTTCTCAGATGAATTTTGTTTCATTTTTTTCTTGCTTTATAAATTTTTTTTGGAAGTTTGATTGACATGGCACTGAGTAATTAAGCTAATTTGGGTAGACTTGTCATTTTCATTATGCTGGCTCAGTCTATCCATGAACAATTAATATTTTTCCAGTTGTTTCCAGTTGACTTTATTTGTGTGAAAAAACATTTTGTAATATATTGATATAGTTCTTGACCAGAAATTCCTTCTCTGTCAATGATAAAGGCATTTAAAATGAAATAGATGAATATTTACAAAAATATTGACTATCCAGATTAACAGAAAAGAAATAGATAATCTAAATTATCCTACCTCAGGGGAAAGAAAAGCTATATAAGAACTCCCAAAGGGAGAAATGCCCCAAACCAGATGAATTTATGAGTGAATTCCATCAATTATTCAAAAATATTTAATTTCCACATTAAATAGATTATTTACAGAAATATTAGAAAAAGATTACTACCAAATTCATTCTGTGAAACAAAAACAATTTTGATATGTAAAAAACAAGAGTAATATTTCTAATGAATTAATTTAAATATTAAATCAGATATTAGGACAGATATAATGTAAGAAATTTAAAGAAGTATACACTGCAACCAGATAGAATTCATATGAGGAATACAAGGTTGATTCAAGAGACTATCAAAAAAAAAAAAAACAAACAAACCACAAACTAAAACAAGTATTGAAAACAAAATAATATTAATAGATGCAGGAAAAAGGTTTTATTTAGATAAAATATGACACTTTTTTTTGTTAAAAAGCACAATAAATAAGAATAAAACCATACTTAATGTGGTAAATATTCTCTAAAACCAATAAACAACAAAATGTGTACGGAGATAAACTAGAAGTCTTATCAATAAGATCAAGGATAAGATAAGAATGCTTATTATCCCTACTTCTATGTAACAAAATCCAGTAGGAAGATGTAGAAAAAGAAATTCTATTCAGAATAATTACAGAACATTGAAGTAATTAGGAGTTTAGCTACTAAGATATACATAGGAACTATATGAATGTAATTTCAGTATACTTTTTGCAGAAATAAAAAATAAGTGGAAAACATTAATTACTCCTTGGTGGGTTATGCAAAATTTATGATTGATAATCCATCTAAAATAATTTACTGCCATAATAGTCAAACCACCAAAGGATAACCTTATGCAGCTAGAAAAATTAATATTAAAATTCATTGGAAGAATAAGAAGTCACAATAGTTAAAGGAAATTATGACAAAAATTGGGAAAGGAGGGATTATAGCAGTACAAGGTCTCAAAATATAATATAAACATATAATGAATTTTATTTAGTACAGACAAAAAGGTAGTAAGTTTGATTAGTTTAACATATTAGGTATACCACATCTAAAAGCAAATGAACATATTATTGTTAGTTTTTGATAAACCTGAAGAACTTAACCTCTTGGATTAGGACTTATCTTTTGATGTAAAAAGCTGGGAAAACTGGAAAGCATTCTGAAAGCAATTATTTTTATCTCAAGAACACATACTATGTACCACAATAAGTTCGAATCAAATACATTCTCTAGATGAAAGGTTATATCTTAACAAATGAGACAAAAAGGAAAAGAATATGATTTCCAAAAGTTTATGTCACAAAAGTTTATTGATAGCCAACAGTTAAGAAATTATTGTAGAAGATACAATTTATAATTTTGATTAAATAAAATTAAAAAGTTTTTTTCCCACTAAGAAATCAATTGTAGTTAAAATTGAAATGGTACAAGAGTGTGGAGGTCCATTGAATTAATCAATTAAGTTTCTGTCCCATTTAAAGTAAACCAAGTATCTAATCTTGATCATTTTTGCCTGGAGAGATCCTTTAAGTGAATCAATCAATCAATCAAATGTTTGTACTAGATATGAATAAAGCCTAGACAGCTTGATTGAATGAATCAACAAATCAGTCAATCAAAGGTATTTCAATTAGACACAAAAAGAAGTATGTTGATATTGGATAGGCAGTCTCTTGGCCCCACCCTGTGGGTACAGAATAAAACAGAAGGCCAGTTTAAAAAGTTACTTCCTCAACTGGTTCCAAGTTTTTTGCTTGTTTGTTTGTTTGTTTTTAATTAAAACTTAGAGGATATGTGTGGTAATGGTGATGGAAATAGGGTTGGAGTTTAGAAGACAGACAATGCATTACTTTATCTCTCATTTTTAAATAATTAGAAGTCAATGAGATGTCAATGGAAAAAAAATTTTTTTCTGGAAAATTGCCTAGAAAGTCGGAGAACCAAAATATCTATGCAGTACCTGGGAACACTTACCACCCGATTCACAAGTCTTTCAGAAAGCCTATTTTTAGAAATTCTATATTCATATCTTTGTGTTGCTCTCATCAGTTTTGTTGTCTGCTGGTCTTGAATCATATATATAGTCTTTGCCATTATCTCCTCTGGACATGGAGACTCTGTTATAGTTTTTAATCTCTTATATGTAGTCTTTGTCAAGTGTTGCTCACACAAATACTTATTTTGATTTCTTTGTTTTACCCTCTTCCTCTGATGATTTGTGCTAGCTTCTGCCAGGTGTAACTGCACTGAACATGAAATTCTAGAGTTTCTTTTTAGGAGTAGTTTTTGGTATCAATTGAAATTGATAAATAGGGGGCTTTTCTTTTTCTCTTGGGAAGAATGAGAATACAAAAGGAAGCTGAAAAAGAGAATTGGGAGAAGGGAGAATGCTAAGAAGTTAATCAGAAAAGTCCCAAAGGTGTGCAGCCAGGTAAAAAATCAGGAGATGTTTGAGTTGAGCATTCTCATTAATGGAAATTTGGAGTTCATGACCTCATCCTTCAATTAGTAAGGCAGAGAAAGTGAGGAGATCTTATAGGATGTTGAGGTTATTGAAATAATGAGCTTCCTTGGGCATGGTAGAGAAGTCAGAAAAGTACCAAAGCAATGCAAGTGAGAAATCTCACAATAAAAGGGAAATGTCTTTAGGTAAGTGGACTATTAGGTGACACAGTGGAGAGTAGTGCTGGGAAGATTCATTTTTGTGAATTCAAATCTCACCTCTGACAGATACTGAGTGATCCTGAACAAGTCATTTAACCTTATTTACCCCAGTTTTTTCATTTGTAAAATGAGCTAGAGAAGGAAATGATAAGCCACTCCAATATCTTTTCCAAGAAAACATTAAATGGGGCTACAAAGAATTGAACACAGCTAAAACAATTGAATGAGAATTTCAGGTAAATATTAGTTTAAATAGCTTATGAGATCTCTTCCGGGGAGAGATTCGTGACTCTTAAATTTTTCTCACTGGTAAATATGAAATGAAATAAAATGAATTACATTTATATGAGATATGTCAATCTATTTAATTGAATCTATAACAGTATTATTTTTAATTATACACTCAAAATTGAGAAGAAATTTTGACACAATAGGGAATATATCAATTGGTACTTATGCAATAAGTAACTAATTATGGGGGGAAAAATCACTGAAATCAATACATGGTTTAGTCAGCATATTTTGTAGACCTGTGGTTTTGGTTGTCTATATTAATTTAATGATTTATTACTTTTGTTGAATTCTTAGGACATTTCTGACAGCTATATTCTACAAAAATATTACCTTCAAAGAAGATTATAAAATCATAGAATTTTGTCACAAATTTTATATCATAGACTTAAATTTATAAATAAAATTTAATAAATTGATACAAAAAACTTGTAAAATAAATAAAATTTAATTTTATGTTATAGATTTAAATTGTAGAATTTGTATGGACTTCAGTGTTCCTCTAATACATCATATACCCTCTTCCTCCAAACTTCAAAACTCCAATATAAATAACAAGTGGCCATTCAGTCTCTGGTTAAAAACTTTCAGTTAGAGAGATAACACTGTACGTCCAGAAGTAGCTTATTTTTTATATAGCTTTATATAGCTTTTACTCCTTCTTTAAATTTTCTCAAATAAATGTGAAGGGGAAAATGGGAGGAGATTCTGCAGCATATGAATCTCATTCACATCTTCATATTCAAAAACAGGATATTGGATATAAAATATAGGATATAAAAATGTATTCCTTTTTCTCAGCTGTACATGACATCTCCACAAAATTAGTGCATTGAAAACCTCATAACCAAAGATAGAAAAAAATAAATATTAAATGCACTCTTAATTTTATTTTATTTTTTTTTTGTTGAGGTAAGTAAGGTTAAGTGACTTGCCAGCTAGGAAGTGTTAAATGTCTGAATTCAGATCGGAACTCGGGTCCTCCTGACTTCAGAACTGGTACTCTATCCACTGCACTATCTAGCTGCTCCTAAATGTATTTCTTTTAAAGCACAATGTGACAAAAAGTTGTTTTCAATAAAAGATTGTATAATCTTAAAAAATGGGAAAGTAAAAGAAAAAATAATTTCACTAAAGAGACTGATAATAGTGAAACAACACTACAAAACTTGTGAGATGCAATCAAATCCCTATTTTGGAGAAATTTGTAACTCTAAATATTTACATCAATTATAAAGAGAAAGAACAGATTGTACACACATCTAAAAAACTTTTAAAAAATGGAATAAAAAATTCCAACTGTACCACAAAATATATATTTTAAAAATCAAAGGAGAAATTAATAAAATTTAAAATAAAACAAGCAAACATTGACTTAATAAATAAAAACTAGAAGTTTTTAATGAAAAAAATTAAAGGGGATTTTTGATAATAAATCATAAAGTAGATTATTAGCAAATTTGGTATTAAAAAAGAACAAAGAAAACAAAATTGCTAGTTACAAAAATGAAAAGAATAATTGAACTACCAATTAAGATGAAATTAAAGAAATCATTAGGAGTTATTTTGCCTTACTATATGCCAGCAAAACCAACAATATAATTTAAAAGAATATTTATAAAAATATAAGCTGCCAAGATTAACAGAAGAGGAAATAGAATACTTAAATAACCATATCTTGGAAAAAGAAATTTAACAAGCCATCAAAGATATAATTAGAAAATCCTAGAAAATAAACTAAAATTCTAATTGACATAGTTAAGAACTTTAAGTTGAAATATGAAAAAATATAATCACATTTTTATGTTATCGATAAAATACAGAAAGAGAAATTCCATTTAAAATAATAACAGACAACATAAAATATTTGGAAGTTTACCTGGGGATAATATGAACACAATTAAAAGATACTTTTCACACAGATCAAATCAGATCTATGTAATTGGAGAAATATTAATTGTTCATGGGTAGACCTAGCCAATATAATACAAATGATAACATTACCTAAACTAATTCACTTATTTATTGTCAGACCAAACTACCAAAAAATTATTTTATAGACTTAGAAAAATCATAACAAAATTCATCTGGTATAATGTTAGAAGGTCAAGAAATATAAAGGGAATCAATATAAAAAGAATGTGAAGGAAGATGACTAAACACAATCAGATCCTTCTCTCTCTTTCTTCCTCTTTCCTTTCCTCTCTCTCTCTGCCTGTGCCTGCTCCCCCTCACAAAAAAATAGATAGATATAATTACCCTTTTAAAAATATTTTATTTTTCCAGTTACATGTAAAATAAATATTTTTACATTTGTTTTTAAGTCTTTGAATTCCAGATTTTCTCCTTTCCTATTCTACCCAATTGAGAAGGCACATGTGAAGTTATGCAACACATTTCTATAAAACTCCTCAAAATGCATTACTGAACAGTAATAATCAAAACTCTCTGATACTAGCTAAGAAGTGGAATAATAGATAGGTGTAATAAACAATACACAGTAAGAAATGACACAATAACCTAGTATTTGATCAACCCTCAAATCCAAGCTTTTCAGAGTTATCACTCACCATTTCACAAAAATTTTTGGGAAAACTGGAAAGCATTTTAGCAGAAACTATGTAAAGACTAACAATTCAAGCCATATACCAAAATAAGGTCTCAATGGATAAATGATTTAGACATAAGTTTGGGAAGCATAGAAAAAATGTACCTGTCAGATGTATGGATAAGGAAAGAGTTCATGGCCAAACAGAAGAAAAAGAAGGGCATGGGAAATAGAATAGATAATTTTTGATTACATGAAATTACATGAAAAAAAATTTTGTTTTATCTAAACAAAAGTAATGTAACCAATATTGGAAAGAAAATAGGAAACTGGAAAAATTACAGCATATTTCTCTGATAGAGACTTCATTTCTCAAATATATAGAGAACAGAGAAAATTTTATGAAAATAAGAGTCATTCCACCTGTCAATAAATGACCACAAGATATAAACAGGCAGTTTTCAGAAGACAAAATTAAAGCTATTAATAGTCATATTAAAAACATCCCAAGTCACTATTAATCAGAGAAATGCAAATTAGAATAGTTCTGAGATATCATCTCACATCTAATGGATTGTCCCACATGACAGAAAAAAATGACAAATGCTTGATGGGACATGGAAAAAAAAATTGGGATCCTAATGCATTCTTTGGAGCAATTGTAAACTAGTTCCAGCATTCTGAAGAACAATTTGGAACTATGGCTAATGAGCTCTAAAACTTCATGTGCTCTGACCCAGCGAATTGTGGTAATGCTACTATGTCTATGTCACAGACACACACACACAGACACACACACACACACACACACACACACACGAGGGAAAAAAAACTAAAGAAAATAGAAACAGACCTATTTGTACAAAATATTTATAGCAACTCTTTCTATGATGACAAAGAAGAGGCAATTGTAAGAATGCCCATAAATTGGGGAATAGCTGAACAAGATATAGTGTATGATTGTGATGGCCTACTATTGTGTTGTAACAAATGACATAGAGGATGATTTCAGAAAAATCTGAGAAGACTTACATGAGCTGTTTCAAAGTGAGGTGAGCAGAATCAGGAGAACCTTGTATATTGTAACAACAATATTAATAAGGATGAACAGGTGTGAAAGACTTACCCATTCTGATTAAGACAATGATTGACAGTTTCAAACGATCCATGTTGAAAAATGCTATCCATCTCCTGAGAGAGATGTGATGAACTCAGTGCAAATTGAATCATACTTTTTAGTTTTTTAAATTTTTTCTGTTTTTTTTTTTGTCTGTGTTTTCTTTTGTGACATGGCTAATACAAAAATAGGTTTTGCAAGCCTATTGATATCTAATCACTTGCTCTCTCTCTTTTTTTTCTGAGGCAATTGGGGTTAAGTAACTTGCCCCAGGGTCACACAGCTAGGAAGTGTTAAGTATCTGAGACCAGATCTGAACTCAGGTCCTCCTGACTGTAGGGCCCGTGATCTATCTACTGTGCCATCTAGCTGCCCCTAATCACTTGCTCTCTTAAGGAGGGGACAGGTATAACAGGGAGGAATAGGTGAATAGCACATGCTATTTATTGAAGTCACTCATGTGTTCTTTTCTCTCTGATCTGCTATTAGAATTGTGAGATGAGTGGACAAAGCTATGAAATGGAGAAATATATAGCCTAACAGGAACCACCTTTGTCAAGGTCATGATATAAGTTGCTCTTGATTCTAAGTCATCAAGGGAAGCAAGTGGAACTTCCTGGTAGAAATTGATATGAATCTTTTCTAGTTAAAGAAATTGTGGGAAAATCCTACAATTTTCACCCTACTTGACAGAACAAAAACATAAAGAAACTCCAGGAAGATACAAGTGTGGGATAAAAGGGACTTTGGGCTTTCAAAGTCACTTAAATAAAATAATGATGGAGATCTATTATAATGCTAGGCTTGGTAGATAGACATTTTCTTGATTAGGGGTATAACATATCTTTTTTTGATGTAGCCTTATATTTTGTGGGCAATCAAAATATTTTTTTCCACAACTGAACATGGATTGAGGACTCAAAGATGAATCACAGAAACACAGAATCTATCATCTAGAAGGGACCCCTGAAATTATCTAGTCCAATCCATGCCTGACTAATAATGCTTTCTGTAACATTACCTACAAGTGGCCATTCGGCCTTTACTTAAAGATATCCAAACAAAGGGAGAGAGGCCATTATTTTTTAAACCAGCTAATTTTGCGTTTGGATATTTCTAATTATTAGCTAATTTTTTCCTTTAAATCACATCTAAATTGATTTAAAAATAACATTCCTACCAATTGCTTCTTAGAAGTCTGATCCTCTTTCTATCTATAATACAGACTTTCTTTCTTCCTTTCTTTTTCTCTTTCCTTCCTTTTATTTCTTTTTCTCCTTCCTTTCTTCCTTCCTCCTTCCCTCTGTCTCTCCCTCCCCCTACTTCTCCTTTTCTTTCTTTCCTTCCTTCTTTTCTTTCTTTTTCTTTCTTTCTTTCTTTCTTTCTTTCTTTCTTTCTTTCTTTCTTCCTTCCTTCCTTCCTTCCTTCCTTCCTTCCTTCCTTCCTTCCTTCCTTCCTTCCTATATGAATACAATTACAAAACACTTTGACACAAATAAAGTTAGAACTAAACAATTGGAAGAGTATCAAGTGCTCATGGGTAAGTTGAGCTAATATAATAAAAATGACAATTCTACCTAAATTAATCTATTTATTGAGTGCTGTACCATTTAAACTGCCAAGAAACTCCTTTATAGAGCTGGAAAAAAATAATAGCAAAATTCATCTGGAAGGACAAAAGGTAAAGAATTTCAAGGGAATTAATGAAAGTGAATGCTATGTTAGACCTCATGGTCTATTAAAGTTGTTTGATATATAATTAATTAGTAATGTAATCAATAATAATTAAAGGCATAAATAACTATTTACAATATTTAAGATATGAGAAAAATCCTAGCTAGAGTCATCTCTGCCCATCAACGTAACTGGAGATGACTTCTCCTCACTGATAAAACCCTTGTCCCACTATTCATTGCACCCAAGATACACAATAGCATTTCAAATGAAGACATTTATTATATTCCTCCCCTATGTTTTCTTTTCACTAAGTTAAATCTCTTCAATCAATTCTTATATGGCATATTTCATATTCTCATCATCTTGATTGCTCTCTTCTGAATGACCTTTAGTCTGTCTTTCTTCTTCTTTTAAAATTTGATGCTGTGACAAAATCAGTTTCTCTGACACAACTTCGTTCAGATGCAGCTTTCCTGATTACTCCAGTTTCTCCTTCCCCCACATGCAACTTGATTGGTCTCACTTTTCCTGATGCAGCTTCCTGATTGACAAGCATAAAATACACCAACCAGGCTTTTCAGATTTGGTGGGTGCCTAAGACAATGTGAATCGTCAACCCTTATGATTTACTGAGAAGACATGTTGCCTGATAGAGATAAGGAAAGAAGCTTATAGAGAAACTAAGTGCCACTATATACATGTCACATATTCTTACTGTGGGCAAAATAAACCTTGTTTGTTAAATGTTAAATGCCTCGCAAGTGACTCATTTCTTGCCAACATTGAATATGAACTAAGAGGGTGCTTCTCTTAGCGACACACATAGGATATGTGTCCAGAACCAAATAAGATCTGTCCAGATATGAATATCTCTTACTTTTTTTTATTTCTGGATACTAAGCCTGTTGCTCCCATTGCATCCCAAACCATCTCCAGTCATCCTGATTTATGTCTCACTACTGGACACAGATGGTTCTGGAGGAGAAAGTGAGGCTGGTGACCTTGCACAGCCTATCCTCACTGAAATCCAACTCATTGCATGTCATGGTGTCACCTCCTTCATGTCACGGTGCTCTTCAAGAGTGAAGGAAAACTAACAATCTCTTTAAGTAGAGTTACACTGGGATTCCTTAGTTGGGCAACAAAGTTCACTCTCTTGATCTTGCTCTTGTAGTCTTTCCAAAAGTTAGTGCTTTGACCAAAAGAAATGCAATTTTTTTAAATTGATGAAACCTCCCAAGAAATCTTGGGATCTACTGGCTTGATTTCTTTCTTAAGAAGCATTCCTTAAAGCCAAATCATTCTGACTCTCATTGACCAGCAATAGGACTCAGGTCAAGCCCCAATTGATCATTATTTGGTCCTTAATTGACTTAGAGTGAACGTAAATAGAAATTATTTCTCTTTTGGCCAGAAACCTTGAGGGTCTTCGCCTCTCAGATTTATTTTACTTTTTTGGTCCAGGTAAAAGAGGCCATTCTTTGCCTTAATTTTAACCTAGTCTTAATCACTGAATGAGCGTTGCTTCAGTCAAATAGAATTGTTAAAGGATTTGCCTTAAAAAGGCCAAGATCTCCTACTGCATGCAGGTCCACTTCCAGTTGTCTTGATCTCTGTCTTGCTACTGGACCCACATGACTCTGGAAGAGAAAGTGAGGCTGATGACTTTGCACAATCTATCCTCATTTCACGTGTGTGTCATGGCATCACCTCCCTGATGAGAATAAAGGACACACAACACTCAATGAAGTCTTAGGAAACATTAACATTTTTTGTTACATAACTCACATGGATTGAGATTATTTGCCATTCCATTTTTTAAAAGCAGAAAACATTAGCACTTTGGTACCCCTTCACCTGTAGGATCCATATTTGATGCACTCTATAGCTCAGTGTCCACTCAAGACCATAGATTATAAGGACCCACTGATATATTTGTTTTTACCACTGAGCCAGAGGATACATTAGTTCAAAATGAAAGTTATTTAACCAGTAGCATAGCAAATGAAAGGATAATAAAAATCTCCCCCAAAGACATAGATTATATGCTCTCAGGGTGGTATTCACTTACCAGGGACTATGGAATGTGCATACAAAGAGATTAAAATTCTCTAAACCACTTCTGACCCTGCACAAAATCTACCAATGGATTTTTTGGGAAAGAAGGCAAATTTTCTGAACAGAAGATTTCTGTTGTTTCACATATGCCCTGCTTTTGCTTTTAAGTTATCATCAGTAAATGATATTTTGCATATTTTGGACCCCTCAAGAGGGATACAGCAATGTTTATAAAGAGTAATCTTTGAAGTACTCCACAGCATTAGAAATAAAATAACATCAGTCAACACAGCCTTTAACAAAGATCAAGTCATCAATTGTAGCAACTTCAGGAATCTTTATTTTCTGTACTTTAAAGCTGCCTTGTAACTACTAATGTATACCATTCCAATGACTATGTTTCCATAGCAGCAGTTGTGAAGTTGAAGATCCATTTGAAGTCTTGAAAAGATCCTCTGAGAGCAACACTACTCCCTACAGGTGCATCTTGAGAATACTCAGCATGTTCGGTATTAAAGAATGTTTGGTTAGTGTATTAATTAAAACTCATGTATAAAGGATAAGCTTATCTAATTAGGTTAACTGTATTCTAAATTCAAGATTTCACCTGGGAGGCACTCAAAGCTCTTTAATTCCCAAGCACCCTTTTTTGTTTATTCAGGTGCACAGTCAAAAGAACAAAATAAATGTGTGATGATCATATTTGTATCGCTATTGAGAAAGACATCCAAGTTTGCTTAGTCTAGCTTCATTCTTGGACCAAAGGAGTATGTTTTAGTTTCTGTAAATATCACTCAACGAAAGTTAACCAACTCTGTTTTCTTCAAAGTGGCCACGAGACTGTTAGTTCTTAGAGGGAATGCTTTTTTTGTAAACTTTGTGCCTACCACTAGAATTGAGCTTAATATTCTATCTATTATACACACACACACACACACACATACACACATACACACACACACACACACACACACACACACTCACACAAGCACATGTGTTTGCATTGAAAGGTGGTTAGTCATTCATTGACCCAAGTCATAAAGGATCAAATAGAGCTCCACACTGGCAATCCAAATTGATTATCCTGGGAAGGAGGTTTTCAGAGAACTTTAGGTTTTCAGAATCTCTGGGGAAATTATTAAGGGAGAAGAACAAATGGTTTAGGTCCAATGATGGGGGGTGGGGAAAGGTAATTCTGCTTTTGGAGAAAAACATAAGTGGAAAGAAGTCTATGAGAGGTTTGAAATTTAATTAATAATTAAATCAATAACTAGAAAATAAATCTTACAAAAAGCTAGAGTTGAAATAACTTATTTTCCTAAATTTCCCCTTGAGCTTTTTGGATCTTGCCTTTTCCTCTTTCACATATCTATGCCATATTTACTTGTATTGCTGGTTTTTCATTCAGCTATTTGAAATAAGAAACTGCATCTTTCACTTTTATAAAATCAACATCAAAACCAAGAATAAACTGTATTTATTCATTCAAATTGAATTTAAATGAGAAATTTTATTCCAGATTGTTTCTGGAGGAAAGGAATAATTTTTTCTTTCCTTTCCTTCTTTCCTTTCTTTTCCCTTCCCCCTTCACCTTCCTCCCTACTTCTTGCCCTTTATCTCCTTTCCCCCTCTCCATTTTCTCCCTTCCTTTTCCTTCTCCTCCTTCCCTTTCTTCTTCTTCATTTTCTTCTTCTTCCTCTTCCTCTTATTTTTCTCCTTTTCTTCTTCTTCTTTTGTTCTTTTCTTCTTCTTTATTCTTTTTCTCCTTCCTTGTTCTTGTTCTTGTTCTCGTTCTCCTTTCTTTTTTCTTCTTCTCCTTCCTTCTCCTTCTCCTTCTCCTGGAACACAGTAGAAACTTAAATGCTAGTTGACTAACTTCCTATTGATTAACCTTCGAAGGAGGGAGACTATGGCTCTCAGAATATACCTGTAATTTCTGAGAGCAAAATTCAGTAAAATTTAGTATGCTTATAATCTCTTTTGTGGGATGTTGAGTGTGGTAATTCTCTTCAACTTAGAAATTTCGAGGAGGCTATAACCTATATTGATTGATGTCCATACTAAGTTTGGCACCAAAATATAGTAAAACTCCAAGAACAATAAACCAACAGATTTCTTAAAGGTAAGCAAATAACTTAGATTGAAAATAAAGTCAAACTTCCCATGTTGATGGGTAGAATTTGAGTGAGATAGAGTAGTCAAACTTTTAGTCTGTCATTTTATCAATCAACATTTTACTAAGCACTTACCACATAACAAATACATGTTCTAAGGACTGGGATAAAAAGAAAATTAAAAGCAAGATCTTGTCCTCAAGGAGCTCACAATCTAATAAGAGGAGATAAACAACTACGTTGAAAAAATAAAATAGTTGAAAACAACTATAATAGACAAGCAACATATGCATTAAATTGGGCAAAGTGTCAGAGGGAAAATAACTAAGATTAAGGAAAGGTGGGAAATAACTTTTTTCAGGAGGTAATCTTTTATCTGGGACTGCAAGCAAGGCAGAAAAGGCAAGAGGCAGAGCTAAAAATGGAGAAAATTCTAGGGATGGAGGAAAGACAGTGAATATTTACAGAGCTGGAAAATGAGTTGTTTTTCTGTTTGGGGAGCAGTAAAGAGGCCAGTGTCACTGGATAGCAAAGTATAGTGAGGAGAAGGGGCATGGTGTAAGAGAAATGGAAAAATAGAGGGACAGGTTTTGAAGGGCTTTGAACTTTAAATGAAAAATTTCACATTTGATACTAGGGATGATAGGGAAGTAGTGGAGTTTATTAAGTGGAAGGTAACCTTGTCAGATCTTCATTTTAAGAAGATCACTTTGGCAGTCAAATTGTATATATTGGATAGTTAGAAGAGATTTGTGTTAAGAAGATAAAGCAAGATGGTACCATTATGTTCTAGGCATAAGGAAATGAGATCCTGAACCAGTGAAGAGCATACCCAAGAGAAATATTATGAGTGTAAAATCAAAAGGCCTTGGTAAGAGAGTGAATGTAGGGGATGAGAAAGAATGAGAATCTAACAATGACATTTATGTTGTGATCCTGGGTTACTGAGTGGATGATAGGGAAGAAGTGAGAGAAAAAAGGAGGAAAGAAGGAAGAAAGGAAGGAGAAAAGGGAGGGGGAAGGGAGGAAAGATAGTAAAAAAGGAAGGTATTAGAAAAGAAAGAAATATGAAAGAAAAAGAGAAAAAGGGTAAATTTTTTAAAAGTGTTTAAAATAGAAAACAAAGAAGAAAAAATCATTTGAAAGGCATAGAGGAATTGCAATTTTTGTCAAAATGTGGGATTGTGGAAAAGGATAGGAAGAAGGATCACTAAACTTTTAGAACTATAATATATTTGAAAGGCAGCTAGGTAATTAGATGAATAGAAGGTAGAAGGATCTGGACTCATGAAGATCTGAGTTCCAATATGGTCTCAGACATTTACTAGCTATGTGATTCTGGGCAAGTCATTCATTTAACCTTTGATTGCCCCTGGAGAAGGAAATGGAAAACCACTCAATCCCATATCTTTAAAACTTAGTAAACTTTTAGTGTTTCTTCATTACCTAACGAATAAAGTATTAACTCCTTATGCTGGCATTCAAAGCCTTTAACCATTTGTATCCAACTTCATGTCACTCTACTCTCCTTCAAATGTTGTCTATCCCAGTAAAATATAAGTCACTATATGCTCTAACTCTCCTTCCTGCTCCTGTCTTCATGAATTTCTTCAGATCTTGAAAGAAGAAATCAGCCCAATGTTTCTGTCCTTGAATTTGCCAACCCATGAGATAATTTTAATTTAAATTTTTTGGTATCTCTATCTCAATCCCCCATCTCCTTCTCATCTTTTCCATACACAAATTGGGAGTCAGGTGGGGAATAAAAATAAAACCCTTGCAGTAAATATAGGACTCAAAGGACTGTGAAATTGCGCATACCCTTTGATCTAACGGTGTCACTATTAGGTTTGTATTCCAAAAAGATCATAAAATAAGGGAAAGGACCTACATGTGCAAAAATGTTTGTAGCAGCTATTTTTGTGGAAATTGAGTGGATGCCCATCAATTGTGGAGTAGATGATTAAATTATGATATATAAATGTAATGGAATTCAATTTTTCTATAAGAAATGATGAGCAAGCTGATTTCAGAAAGGCCTGGATAGACTTTACATGACCTGATTCTGAGTGAAGTGAGCAGAATCAGGAGAACATTGTACACAGTAATAGCAAGATTCTGTCATAACCAACTATGAGAGACAGCTCTTCTTAGCAATATGGTAATCCAAGATAATTCCAGTGGACTTAGTTAGAAAATGTTAAACTTATCCAGAGAGAGAACTATAGAGACTGAATATACATCAGAAAATACTATTTTCACTATTTTGTGAGTGTATTTGCTTTTTTTTTCCATGGTTTTTCTTTTTTTCTTTTGATTTTTCTTTCACAACATGACTATTATGGAAATATGTTTAAAATAACTCTATATGTATATCAGATTGCCTGCTGTTTTGGGGGGGAGTAAGGGAGAGGGAGAAAAATTGGAACTCCAAATCTTGCAAAAATTAATATTGAAAACTATCTTTAAATTTAGGAAAAATACTATTGAAATAAAAATGCATAACCAATAAAAAATTCATAATCAATCAAAAGAAATGTCCACATTGATTTCGTCCAAAATTTGTGACTCCTTTTGTATCTTAAGTACAAATAAATATAACCTTGGTTTCAGAAAGTGGACAACATGCTTTAACATGTATCCCCTAGAACCATGATTGTTACTTCAATAATTATAAGTCTAAGAATTTCAAATTTGCTTTGCCACTATTCTCCTTTTTAAATTCAGAGTTTTCACATGAAAGATGTATGCTACCAATATCAGAAATGGGTTGTTTAAATGAAGTTCATGGATATACATAGAAGAACATCTTTGGAATCCTGACCAAATGTCACCAAGTCAGACTATTTTCCATCTTGAAGAAAACAGGAAAAGATCCTTGAGGCTGACAATCTTTTCCCCCCTTTGAGTAAGAAATACTTTACTGGAATTAAATTCACCTGTTCTGTTCTAGAGGCATGATGTTTAAAGTTCAAGCCACTTTACTGTTCACTCTTTTTAATGGGAGGGAAAGATAACCCAACATTACAAACAAGTTTAACTTTTTCCCATAAAATGCTATTTATGTAAAAGAACATCACATACAGTGAATAATCTTTTATCTCAGCTGGTAGCAAACACATATTGAAGGGTTTTTTTTGGCTTTGGATATATTATAAAATAAAAAGAGTGAGTAAGCTTTTTAAATGGGAGTGATCTGGCATCTCAATCAATCAAGAAAGGTCCTAATCTTGAACCCAACAGGATAGTCTCCAGAATCTTTAGGAAAATTCCTTGGAAATTAAAGTTTATCCAGTATTTATGTAAAATATTCTGTGTATGCATGACTAAAAGAAGACACCCATGTGGAATACACTAGGGACCTGCTTTTGAGAGAAAACAACCAGGATGAGTTGTTTTGTGTATGAATGTATGAGTGTATGAGAGTAGTATATGAGTAACAACTCATCCTAGTATAAAAATGGGAGCATTCTCTTTCCATTGGTTATGTGACCAGAATTGGTTTTGTGTCTTTAAAAGGGTTATTTCAGACTGCTATACACCAACAGTTTTTTTTTTCTTTCTGGAAAAATGTGTGTATAGGACAGTGCTGTTCAAGAAAAACTTAGGCAGGCCCCACACAAGTATATCTGGAACCATTGTTCTATCTTGAGGCAGAAATGAATAATAACTGGTCCACAATTTTGGCAATTCTGGCAGCTGCTCCTAAAAATATGTTGCCATTCAGTCTATTTTTTTCCACCAATTGAAAAATCACACCTAATTAGAAATTTACCAACCATATAGCAGGTTTAAAATAAGGATTAGATATAAATAGTTCTGTTTCTGCTCCCTTCACTCTTTATCTCTTTATATGTTTTCCTCAGTTTCTCTGAGGATATGACCTACTCATCCTGTTCTGTCTTTTTACATTTTAGGAATAACTGGTCTTTTAGCCTTCTTCATTGGGGTCAATTCCTTACATCAAACTTAGTTCCAGTCCCTGAATCTTATTCTTGGTATCTTATTTCTTTCCTTGTTTTTCATTTCAATTCTTCAAAGATCATGGCTCAACCTACTTCCTTTCTACAGAATTTTCAAGGGACAGGAGTTCTGTACCTAAGCATCAATAGCCATGAGTGTTGACACTATTGGATCTATTGTTGGGACCTCCCTTATCAGATACTTACTGCAGTATGTCTTTTTGATATCTCAATTTTCCTCCTTCCCTCAACTGAATCATCATTCTACTAAGTCAATCCTATCACGCTTCTTCAAGTCTCTGAACTAGAAAATATGTGAGTTATGGTTGAATCTTTCTTCTCCTTCATCTTCTATAACAAATCTATCTTTCAGTGTTAAATAGTGTCTAATTCCAAGCTCTCTCTTATACCATTTTACAGGATCAGACATCTGTTGTAGAGATTTCTTCATTTTATAAGGGAGGAAACCTAATAAGATACTTGAAAGTTTAGGTACCTAAAAGCCTTAGAAGAGCTCTGTGCACTTTGCATCTAATCAGTCAGAAACAGATGCTATGATTATCCTTATTTGTGACTTGTTTATGACCAGTACAGATCTCCATTTATAATTATATTTTGTTGTTATAACCTATTTCCCTTTGTCCATGAAAACAGAGTAGTAGTCTGTTACTTAGAAAACTTTTTAAGAGTGTTCTTCCTGTCTATAAAGGGGACAGATGGGTTAAAAATAATTACATAAATGTTGAAAAAGCATTTAGGTCTAAAGATAGATTTTTACAGAATCCCCTTATTTAAATGACCCAATTAATCCCTAAAACACACATTTATTAAGTGGTGAATAGTTCAGCCATGGTATTGTATGCTGACATTATAATTGCAAAATTGAAATGGTTTCTGCTCTCCACGTGTTTGCATTCCATCAGGGAGAGAAAAAAAAAGTACATATATAGGTGTATACAAAATATATATAAGGTAATGGAGGGGGCTCCCTAGCTATGGAGGGGACTGGGAAAGGCTTCATGATTTCATAGATAGAAAGTGCTTGTGTTTCTGTCTATAGCTAATTCAAAATACTCCACAGAAAATATATAATAAATATATATTTTTCTTATTTCAGCTTTCATGAACCATTAGTCAACATTTCTAGGGTTTGAAGTTAGAACCAAAACTCAATATTTAAATGTTATTCTATTCTTCAGTAGATAAGTAATCAGAGGATATGAACAAATATTTCTTGAAAGAACTGCAAAATACCAACAAATATGTAAGAGAATGGTTTGAATCTTTAATAATTAGAGAAATTCTAATCAAAAGAGCCTGAGATTTGACCTCACAGCCAGAAAATTATGAAAGATGAAAATAATCAATGTTGGAAGGATTATATAAAAGTAATTTACAGAGTCATCTTAGAAAACAGTATGGAATTGGGCTAAAAAAGGTCCATTGTCTTGGACCCAGAGATTCTACTATTAGGATGTACTCTAAGGAGGTCAATGACAATTGACATCAAAATAATTATAGTAGAACATTTTGTCACAACAGAGAACTACAAATGCCCATTGATAGATATATACTTGTGATATAAGAAACAGTGATCATGATAAATATACAGGAACATGGAAAGTTACATAAAATAATGTAGTTAAGCAAGTAGATGTAATATTCTAATGTGCACAATAATTAGAAAAATGTAAATAGAAAAAATAACAACCACAATACAGTAAAAATGGAAATTATGAAGAACATGCATGGTTTTAAAGAAGAGACATGAAAAGATACTTTATTCTGATGCTTTGTAGAAATAGGGGATGATAGGATGAGATATAGGCAGATATATACTGCATATAATGAAGGATTTGGTTAGCAGAATTGGATATTGATCAGTTTTACAAAACATTTCTTTTTTTAATGATTATTATTATTATAAGGGATGGAAAAGGGAAGGAGAAGGGAAAAATACACTGAGAAATATAGATGATGTAAAAACAAATAGATACCAATAAAATTTATTTTTTTAAAAAAGTTATTCTAGAAGAAAGATTCTCTCAAATGGTCTCTCTCCTCCTTTTTACAAGCCAACCTAGAATTCTGAATGTGTTAAGTAAGGAAACACTCAGAATCACTTGAGAGTGTGGTTTGAACATTAAACTGTGGTTTCATGACTCCTTGTGGGCTTTAGGCCTATGCTTTGGGAGCCAATCCCCTCACAATAGCTGTTTGCTGAGTACAGAGTCCAATTTAAGGCTAAGAACTTTCTTTCTTTGAGATCCTTAATGGGAAGGGATCTTTATTTCTTTGCTACTGACCAGCCACTTCACTTGGATAGTAAGCTTCAAGCATTGCCTGGATATAATTGGAAAAAGGAAGGCATTTAAAATATCATTTCCTAAGACAGTCCTTATATGTAGTAGAGAAGAAAGAGAGAAAGAGACTTAAGAGTCTTGTCTACAAATAGAATTAAAATATTCTAAGATAACCCTAAGAATCTACTGTTATTTCTAATTTAATAATTTATACAACACATATGAACAGACCTGATTGCTTTATAACATAAAATATGTGTATTATCCATATGATTCTTTGATGAATAGGACAGCTATTTATTTGGTAAAAAAAGAAACACATAAAATGCAATTACTTCAGTTGAAAAATTTGAGATGATATATTCCAACCCTTTTCCTCTATATTACCTTTGCCTATTCTTCCTAAGTCATTCTTTTCATAACTCCTTTCTTAAAACTCCAGTTCTTAAAAAAAGAACTATACATATTGTAGGCCATTATTTTGAGTTGTTTTGATGGCTAACAGGAACTAATTGTGTCCTCTTTTATAGTTTAGGGCCTAGTTTATATAATTGTGATTCAAGACTCCATATAGAATCTTTTACTGAATATGGGGGTTGCAAAATTATGATTTATTATCAGTAAATTATTTGTATATGTATTTTATATGCTTATATAATTGGGATCATGTAAAAATTTCCCCGTTGATGAAGGGTCACAAGTCGAAAAAGTTTAAAAAACCCTGTTTTAGAAATGTGAAAATATGTAGAAGTTTTTAATGAAATGGGTAGTGGGCAATAAAGAAATCAATGTGTCTGTAGTATAGTTAAAATATTAGAAAAGCCAGAAAGGAGGATGTCATCCTGTGCTCAGAGACTGTGTTCAACCATCACATATTCTCTAGGATGTTAGAGAAACCTGTGATATATTTTTCTGGTAGAAGTATGCACATGCTGTAGTAGTATGTGTCTGAGTAGGAGTTTTGCAGCTATGGTTGTTATTGTTATATTGTTATTTGGTGGAATATGAGGCAATAGAATCATAAAGGATCTAAAAAGACATAATAAATATAAAGAGGGATTATAGGAGGAGAACATAGTAGGCACTCAATAAGTATCTATTGAGTGAATGAATCAAAAGAAAGGGCACAAGCAAAAAGAGAAGAGGGGAGATATACAGAGAAAGCAAACAAGGAAGGTTTCATGTCACTAAATATTCTTTGTGAACATTCTTTCCACTTCTTCCTATTTTGAAATTTCTAAGATTAACAAGTTTTCTCTAACTTATATTGACAAGGTATTTTATGAATATTGCCTTTCATTCTTTTGGATTTAGATAACCAACAACATAATAAATGAAACCCTGATTTTCAGTGTGTGCTTGTTTCTGAAATATAAAAATCCACACTGAAAATTTAGCAATAAGCTAGTTTGAGCTTTGTCCAGTACATTTCAGGTTTCACTCTACATATACAATCATTTGATTATTCATCTACTAAATTCTGAAGGCACTCAACTAGACTTATCTTTCCAAGTGGGCATCAATGATGCCTATTAGGTACAGTTATTCAATCAGTTCCAAATTCATCAAATTGCACCATGATCTAGTTGTCTTGTTGTTTCATCTTGTTCCTAAGAGTAATCTGAAAGACATTGCTAAATGATTCCCTGAAATCTAGATAACTGCTTTTGTATCTATAGCACCCCTCTTAAGTATCTTATTAGGTAGTCTACTTCTATAGGATCAAAAATGGAAAGGCATTTGCCAGATGCCTTTGGCAGTCTGGCAGGAGCTGTGTTTTAAAAAAGGGATCTTGTATTTTAGAGATCACTTCATTCCTTCCTGAATACTTACAAACCATAATTTTAATACAAAATATTTCGACAAATTTTGCCAGAAATAGAAGTTAAATCCTCTGGTCTATATTTTGCATACTCCTGCCTCCTTCTTTTTTGAATGTCATGACTTCATTTTCCTCTACTTTTTCTTCTGTGATATTGTAGTATTTCTGTCCTCCACCATCTTTCAAAGAAGACAATAATGACCTCTGTCCATTGTACAGGACTATTGAATTGAACTCATCAAGGGCAGACAGGTTCTCTCTTACCATCTTTTCATTTAACTCCTGTTTCAATTCCATATATATATATATGTATATGTATATTTGAGAGATATTTTTTAGTGTGCTAATGATTTTCCTTCTTAAAGAAATCAAAATGTGGTTCTGCTTACTCTCATTTGATTATTATCATCTCCTCATTATCCTTTCTTCTCCAAACAGTGGACCTTTTCCATTTTGGATTCCTATCTTTTTTTCATATCTGTTATTTTTATCTTTATGGGATACTTCCAGTATTGAAACTTTCTATTTTTTGCTTTAACAGAGCTGGGAAACAATTTTTGTTGTCCTTCACCAAAATTATATTTTTCTTTCCTACATTATGAAGTTATATAAGAATTAATACACATAATTATATATATATATATATATATATATATATATATATATATATATATATATATATATATATATCCTTTTAAAAGTAGCCTTTATCTGCAGATAATATAAAGATGGGAGAAACAGCTAAGGCACTGGATGACTGAGTCATGTATTAAAGACAATCTTGACAAGCTTAACCAATAGGCTTAATCTAATAAGATAAAATTGAGGAGGGATATATAGAAAATCTTAACTTCGTAAATCCAGTCCAGAAGAGACTTGGATAAGTAGCAATGTACATGAAGAAGATCTTGGATTTTGGAAGGCGATAAACTCATTATGTATCAATAATGTGATGTGATACTCAGAAAAGCTAATGTGATCTTGGGGTTACATTAAGAAATGGATAACTTCCAGGAATAATGATACAGGAGTCTATTTTATTCTATCTGAATCTGACAATATCTATACTATCATCTTAAGTTTGATAACCATAATTTAAGAAAATTATTAATAAGTTGGAGATTAATAAAAGCAGAATGTTGAAGGACCTTGAGTCAATAAAATATGAGAATCATTTTGAAGAACAGCAAATGAAAGGTTAAGCAGTAGGTAAGAAAAAGACTTCTGCTTGGCTCCAAAGGGCAAGACCAAGAGCTGGAGGCAAATTTAGACTTGTTGCAAGACAAAAAAAACAACAAACAAAAAACTTCTAATAATTCCAGATATGCAAAAAATGTTTTGGGATAACTTGTGTGTTAGAGGGTTCTCTGTTTCTAAGCAGAGATTGAATGAATACTTGTTGAGTATACACAGTGGAGATTTCTTTTGAGGTTTAGGGTTTGTTTTTATATGGCTTTTCAGATTTCTTCCAATGCGAACATTCTTTGATTATAAAATGCATCAATGTGAATGTGAATTTTTTGTAGTGAAAAAAAATTTTAATGGAAAAATGCACATCATTGGCACTTATTTTTAAATTACTCAGCATTCTTCTATTTTGAACTTTCCAAGGCATCCATATCCCCACCATAAAAATCCATAATTAATATTTCCCTTCTGTAGGAGCTGTGAGGTACAAGATATAAAGCTTTAAATAGAAGTAGCTATGGAAAAGTTGCAAAAGTTCTTAATGATGTCTTTAAAAAGTTGGAGAAAAGAGTGCGCACATGTTAACTTCGTTAAAAGTTCATTACTCAGATGTGATATTTTCAGAGAAATGGCCCTAATCATTTTTATGAATGGAGTTTTTTTTTCATTAGGTAGTAATAAAAAACCCAATTAGAAATAAAAGCTCTGTCTCTTCATAAGCTAGATGGGATAGCATAGAAAAGTGGTATTTAACTTTCCTGTGAATAAGCCACCAGGTACTCTTATTCACAAAGTCCTTGTGAATCTTGGAAGGGACATATTTTTCAAAAGTGTTAGATTTATGAAACCTTGTGTAGATTCCAGATAAGACACTGCTATCAAGAAAACAAAACCACTTACTAATAGGCCTTAAAATTGCAAGTATCTATCCCTTTTGCAGAACAGAATTTTTCTCATTTTGGAGATTATGCAAGGTCTTCAAGAAGTGGGTTGGGAGGAGGTGCCTATTTCTTAGCTTGAAGACTCTAGTTTTGTAGCCTTTCATATTATTTAACAACAATGCAGCCCAGTTAAGACATATTTCCCTTATTTGCAAAAGATAAAGAGCCTCAAATCATCTAGAACACTGACACCTTTAATGAGCCACTGTGATCTTAACCTTAGCTTACATGTAAAAATCAATAGATAAACTTCCTTTTAGCTTTCAGTCAAGTCTGGACATGTTGGGAGCAGGAAAACAAAGTTTATTTGTGTTCCTATCACATATAATAAAAATACTGCAAGGGTTATTCTTATACCACCTTTGCTTGACCCCTCCAAGTTTTAATAGGATCTGAAAAATGTCATGCTTGACCTTCTATTTTCAAATAGCAGTCGAGAGACTATATTTAAACCTGACTTTTAAGAAGAATAATAAAACATTGGCTAAGTCTTTCAGTGTTCAATTAAATGTAGATTTCTGACTAGTTGATAATGGAATATCTGTACGCAGTGCACATACACTCTTGATCTATGGTGAGCAAACAGTCTAGGGGAAGAACTATTGAGCTTATTTTTACTCCTCAAGAAAAGAAACACCGAATTTTGTACCTGATATTTAGATACCTTTGAACACAGATTTCTTGTAGGAGTGTTATGTACTTTGTCAGCTGCATTTCCTTTACATGAAGTACTTAAATTCTTTAAAATATGCAGCATATTTGTCTGGCAAGGAACAGTATGAAGCAGGTCAATAGCTATAGAAATAAGTCATCAGCAAACTTGCTTGTCTTATATAAGAAATTCAGTATATTAATATTGCATTATGTTTTGTGGTATGGAGGGAAGCCAGAAAATATAACACTTAAACATTTATGTTCAGTTATCCAAATATTATCTTAAGCACAGTCATTGCTCAGTTCTGGGGTTCTAAGATGTCCATCAACATTCTCCTCTAATTTTGTCCCATAATTAAATTAATTTGTTGATATTTTGATTGTATATGTTGTAGTACCTACATATATATCCATCTATATGCATATACACACAAACTTGTGTGTTTGTGTGTGTGTGTATGTGTGTATGTGCATGACAGGTCCCAGGTCTCCCCAGTTATCTGCAGGTTAACGGGAATGGCAGAGCCCAATTGCAAGAGTAAGTTTTGAACCTTCTCATAGAGACATGTAAAAGTGAACCCTGCTAGGAACTCTACTATTCATGCTGAGGTTTAAACACTGAAATTGGGTTCCCAGTGGATTTTCACTTTCACAACTTCTTAATACAGCTTTAGGTGTCCCCAGGGCAATCTGAACTGGCCACTGAATATCCTTTTTAAGGGAAGTGAACAATGGCTTAGTTTCACCTCTCTTGAAATACAGGATTCATGTTTTTCTCTCTTAAAATTTAGTGTTCCTAGAGGCAGTCAGTAGCATTAGAGAATGAGACTGTATTTATCCATCCCAAGGCTAGCTACAATGTAGGTGAGGGCAATCCAAGGTCCCCTGCTGCGCTTTGTCCAAGTTTTTTAACCCTAAGCTGAAAAGAGAACCACTTCAGAGAGTGATTACAATGGAAACTCCAAGCCTATTAAAAACGTGGTACCTTAAATTGGGCCAGGTTTTAGATTATGGAAAATTCAATGTAGTTTCTGATGACGAGCACCTCTCAACCTAGAGTAAAACAGGCAACACAGGACTCCTTTCACCTGTGAGCTATTCTAGGACTGGAATTCAGACCTCAGAAGTTTTTATTGTTGCTTGTTTTTGTTTGCTTTTTTTTGTGTGTGTTCCTTTCTTGAAGGCTCTATGGTTTTATTTATGGCTAGAAAATGCTACTGGACATTCTTAGCCAAATTAAATTCGTGTGTGTGGGCACACCCACCCACTCAGTGGATGCTAAAAAAGACATTGAGAAGTGACAGTAGAAGGAACTACAGATATGTATGTGTTTGTATATGTATGTTTCTTTCTGTCTTACATACACACATATGTATATATACTTATCTCTATATAGACATGTTTCTATACATCTATATATATACATTCGTTTGTGCATATAAATTTTATCTATATATCTATATGTACATATACACATATATTTGTAAATTTGTACAGTTTAAAAATGATACTCCTAGTCTCAGGAAGCCAAAAGTATAAAGAAGAGTCACTAACTCTCTCAAATCACTGAATACCAATTGTCTAACTACCAAATTTAAATGAGTGATCTAGGGGGAAATATGTGTGTGGGTATATACATACATAAACACACACATATATATTTATTTATTTTCCTGTGATACTTTCTAGTGGCCTCCTTTGTGAAAATCAATGGAATTATTTTTGGAAAAACCACACCAATCTGCATATTTATAAAGCTCTGTAGTTCATTAAATATTCAAATGGCATTTCAATGTTTAAACAAAATCCATAGTCTAATTTCATTATTGTCACAGACAGAATATTCCATTACCTGAAAAGTGCTCAATAAGATTGATTTGTGTTGCTCTGTAAAATATAGTCTCCACTGACCACTTGCCAGGTTGGGTTACAAGAACCTTTGAAACCACAAACTGTGCTGTGGGCTTCACAATGCATGGCCTGGAATGCTCAGACTGTGCTTTGAAACACTACAAAATATCAATGACCACAGCTCACATCTGATAACTACCCAAGTAGAGACACTTTGCAGAAGATCTTTTGAAGTAGCTATTAGTGTGAATCAAAGGTTGAGTGCGTTCTTATCTTTTTCTTTGCCCTTCTAGAATATTCATAAATGATTTGGACACCTCTGCAAATCCAGTGGGAGGAAAAGAAATGCTGCCACCTGATAAACCTTTAACTGCTACAATTTAATCTCTTATTTAAAAAAATAAACTCCATCAATACCATTCATAATTAATGAAATGCAGGATGATTCCTGGATAAAGTTTTAGTCCAGGCTGCTGATCAATACTTCTGACCACGTCTGTTTCATTATTGACAACATCTACCCACATTTACTCTTATAATTAAGTTATAGTTCAACTCCTAACTTTTCTGCAGTGTTTGAAATGGCTATATGGTGTTCTTAATTTCAGCTGCTGTTTCATCTCTCTCAGTAGGTGCCTATTTTATTGTTAAAGGTCATACTCATTTGTCTGCTCCAACAAAGGCAGCCCTTAAAGTTGGCTGTGGTTTTGACAGACAGTGGTCCCCATAAGTGATGGCCTTAAGGACAGAGCTGGCACTGGGAGACAGTCACCACAGCAAGGGAAATAACAGATAACAAATCACGCCACTATTTTTCCTCCTGGCGTGATTGACGACATCACAGCGGGTGTAACTTTTCAATGTCTTCAGATTAAAAACCCCTCAAACAAATGAGTTCTGAAAATACTGTCCGGGGGCGGTAAAGGGAGCTGTTGGACTCAACTGTGTTTTTAAAAATAGGTTTTGTATTTTTAAATGTACAATTTAAGACTGATAAGTGCAATTATCTAATTTTCAAAGGTTCTTTATAATCTGACAGCATAAAACCCTGCTATAAACTGAGAGACCATTATATCAGAGAGGTAAACATTTGTACAGTCAAGAACACAGTGCTTTGCAAAGAATATCAAGTGATGTCTTAAAGAGGAAATATGGTATTTGTCAAAGCATAATACACATCTCTGTGTATTATAGATTATTAAAAAATGGACTTCTTTCCATGATCTATTGGCTCTATTCTATCAGAAGAGTAGAGCCAAGATAATCAAATGACAAAGCTCAGGCTATATGAGAAGCATCATTTGTATTTTGTTTATACAGTCCAGTGTTAGCATACATAAAAAGTAGGGCAAGGTAAAATATGAACATTTCAGCTTTAAAAATGTTGATTGCAATCTTTATGACATACTGTCTTCCCAAATAATTCCGGAGTGAACTGATTAGCTATCTAAACGCAGGTGCTGTACTTTCTAGAAAGACTATAACTTATGGTAACAGAAGTCATTGCCATTCAACTAATATTTCAATAGAGGACAAAACATGAGACGAAATATTATATATTCCAAGCAGAGCATTATATAGAGTATGAAAGTCTATGCAATTTACCATGCTTTAAGTTATCATTTAATTGTTTTAATCATGATAATTATCAGACAATAGTGAGAATGTCACTATAGAGCAATAGGTTAAGATTTCTATTTAATCATACTATTTTGAAATAAACTCTCAACATCAGAGATTTAGAGCTTAAAAACAACTGTCCTAACCTTCTCATTTTACAAACGAGGAAACTGAGGCCTAGGGAAGTTTAAGGACTTGACCAACATCAAATAAATAATTAGTACACTTAGTAGGATTCAAAACAAAGGTTCTTTGATTCTGTGTTAGATACTTTTCCCACTGTATCATGCGGCTAATCTATGGGAGTTAATCTGGTGTTTCAAAAATGCAATGGTATCATTTTATATATGACTATTTTAAAGAACATGAACATGAAAAATTTTTGTACTCATTATTCAATTCAATTCAATAAAAATTTATTAATTCTTTCCTATGTCAATGGACATACTGCTCAGGTATACAGATGAAAACAAAAAAACAAAAAAATCTCTTCCAGCAACTTACTTTCAGAAGGTCAGTATAGAAAATAGATGCATAATAAGTAAATACAAGATATATGAACTAAATGGATGGAAAGATAATGAATGAATGCATGGAAGATGAATGAGAGAATGAATGAAAAAGCTTTCATGAAGTTTGCCATCTTGAAAGTACTGGGATAAGTGTAGTACAAAACCAGTAACAATACTGAGCAGAGGCTTCAATTTCAAGTCATTTAGAAAGATCTCATGGCTTTTTGCACATTTTTTTCTTAAAAAATCATTTTCATCTATGACCACGTCAATCTTTGATGCTAAACTACTAGATAGCGCCAAGAACTATGACAGGGTTAGTGGTTTGCTATTCTGAACTAATGGCAGCTAATCTGCCATTCATGGCAGATGCACCCTGTTAATATTGGTGGTAGCTGGGATGGTGCAAGACTTTTTTCTCTTGATGGCAACATGGGTAAAACTTGGAAGGCCAAGTGGGAGAGAGGTAGGGTACTAGGGCTCTTAGTCTCAGAGTCCTTAGATATTTACACCAGGGTCTGAGGGGAGGTGGCTTGACTAATGGCACATTCTCTCTCCTGTCTTTCCCTCACACAGCGTATCTTGTTGGTTATTTGGTGGCAGTTGGATGGCACTTGGTGTTGTAGAGATGGCAGTCCATTTTCCAAAAGGGAAGAACAAAGCCTCAATGATGAATACGAGGTGCAGGCAGTGTGTGATGTAAATCCCCATGGTTATATGAAATATAACAGTTAATGAATTTTTCTTGTGAGTTGAAGCCTAGTGAGAAGTGGGGGAGAAAAGCTCCTGCCTTGATAATTCAGACAGAGCTTCTTTTCTCTATTCCCATTTCCATTTCTCTCTTTCTTCATGCTTCTCACCATTTCTCCTTTTTCTTTTACCATAATTAATAAAGCATGCAAACTAAATTTTTGATAGATTGAATCTTTATCTAAACCAGTTGTGGCACTAATTAAAACAGGAAATATATAAAACAGGCTTTAGATTTAATATCTGTTCTGTCAAGCAGTGAGTTCTGATCTATTTGTTTGCAGTAATAAAACTCATGTCTTCTCTTGGCATGGAGGTAATAGTTATTTCTTCAAACCTGAGTCAAACAATAACTATCAAGCGGGATAGATTTCAAGTATGGATCTGATAATGGACTGAGTCTCTGTCATCTGAGGGCCAGTCTAGGTAAATTCAGATAGTCTTTTTGTTGTTGTTGTTGCTGAAGCAACTGGGGTTAAGTGACTTGCCCCGGGTCACACAGCTAGGAAGTGTTAAGTGTCTGAAACCAGACTTGAAGTCAGGTCCTCCTGACTTCAAGGCTGGTTCTCTAACCACTCTGCAACCTAACTGCCCTCAGAGGGTCTTATTACCAAAAGATTGACCTGTAGGTGACATGTTATTCACATATGTTATCTACACAGTTGTAGATGGCGTGAAAACCTTTTTAATGTAGTATTATATATACCTACACTTTTAATTTTAAAATTTTATTTTTAGTTTATGAAATAAAACAAGCATTTCCTTAACATAGTACAATTTTTGTAAAAGAATGATTGTACATGAACAAAATTATCTATAGGTTTCTTTTTTCTTCCTTTTTCCTACCTCACCCTAGAGATGGCTACCATTAGACACAAATACACACACATATATGTAAAGCATGCATCTATATATGCAAAATTGTTCTATATATACTTCCATTCAGTTCTCTCTGAGTATAGAGAGCAACTTTCTATAAATGTTCTTTATAGTTAAAATTATAAATATATACTTGTAAAAATTATTGATTTTCAAAATACAGAATTTGTGAATTAGAATTGTGCCAAAACACACTGAACAAAAATAACTGTTTCCTTATAATAAAGAAACAGGATCCCTATTTTCATACTTAAAAAAATTCATAATGTTTGAAGCATAATGAAAAGATATCTGGAGCTGGAGTCTAGTTCATATACTGGATGAAATATTTACTAGTTTTATGACTTTGGTCAAGTCACAGAAACTTTTTGAGCCTATTTCTTCATTTATAAAATAATAAAGTTTATTTTTGTAATGGCTTCAATAAAGTGCTTTACAAAACTTAAAATGCTTCATAAAGATAAATTATCATATAAACAGTAACCAAACCATTACAAGCCACATATATAGACTGTATTTTCCTATTCTGTAACTCTCATAGGGTAAAATTAAAAAATAAGCAAATCTATCATGAAGGTTTGGAATTGGTTCTATCTTTTCAACCTGAGGACTCTCTTGGTAGTCTACCCTAAATATTAGTCATTCCCTAAATTAGTATGTTTCTTGTAAATCCTAAGATTTCTACCTCTTGAACTCAAAATCCTCAAGATGAAGATTACAAATTTCACATTTTTAGCTAGCAGTCATTCTAGATGTGAAGAAGCACCCCAGAAGTACTAGATATTTTTCACTTAAAATCCCTGAGTCTCTTACTTGGGGGCCTTCTAATGTTAAGTTGTTTTAGTTGTATCCTACTTTTGATGACCCTATCTATTGTGGTTTTCTTGGCAAAAGTACTGAAGTGATTTGTTATTTTCTCCTCCAACTTATTTTGCAGATAACAAAATTGAGACAAATAGGGTTAAATAACTTTCCCATGTTCACAGTGTGATGACTGAGTTAGCACCCTGGATACTTTAGAATCAGCGGGAGTCAGGATCAGCAAAAGCCTTTGATCTTTATTCTTTGTGGACATGAACTGAATGGCCATATGAAGTGAGAGGAATCGAGACAGAAATCAGGGCAGGAGTGACTCTGACTTTCTCTTTCCACCTTCTAAATCCTCCACCCAATCTCTCTATACAACAGATCAAGCCTGCACAGAGTAGGGGGCAGGGCCATTCTTTGTCCAAGCAAAAGCTAATAGAGTATTGTCCAATTAGTAATTAGCCTTAAGTGCTTGGACCTCGGTGCATCAACTCAGTTTTAGCCCATTACATCACACATCTAGTCCTAGGCCAGATTTGAATTCAAGAAGATAAAACTCCAGGCTCATCAATCTATATACTACCTAGTTGTCCTATCTCCAGGTATCTTTGTAAATACATGTAAAAAAGATTAGGACCAAACTAAAGTCTTATTCAGTGGACCTGTAAAAATACCTACTTTATTTCTAGTTGTAATAATTAATTCCTGATAGAATTAGCTTCATTATTTTTCCAGATCTTTCACTTATCACATCTGAATATCAGCTCTTAAGGGAGGTAAAATTGATACTCTATTTTAATGATATTTTTGAACCTTTTCTTTTTTTTTTTTTTTTAGCAAGGATTCATTCATTTTCAACCATCCATCCATTCATCTAACAACCATTCATTAAGGGATTCTTCAAATTCAACTTCAAAAGACCTATGATTGTATTGATATGGATACTTCTTCCTTCTACTCAAATTATAGGTAGGGCTCTCTCTTAATAGTTAGTCTTCATAAGTGGTTATTGTTGAAAAAAATTATCACCTTGAGGTTTTAATAGGTTTCAAAACACATTCTATAGTTGAGCTGCTCCCCTGAAGACAGACTATAGTTTCTATTTTTCCATAAAGGAAAAAAAAAAGGAAGGAAGGAAAGATGGAAGGCGGAAGAGAGTGGAAGGCAAAGGAGGAAGAAAAGAGAAAGAGAAAGAAGGAAGGAGGGAAGGAAAAAGAGAGGAAAGGAAGGAAGGATAGGAAGGAAAAAAGAAAAAAGAAAGAGGAAAGGAGGAAGGAAATATGAAAGGAAAGAAAGGAAAAAAGAGAAAAGAATGAAGGAAGAAGAGAGGGAGAGGAGGAGGTAGGGAAGGAAGGAAAGAAAGAGGAAAGGAAGGGGAAAAATTCTTGAGTAGCTACTATGTTCCAGTTACCATGCTTTTGCACAAGGAATACAAATACAAAAGAGTCCGTCTTTAACCACAAGAAGCTTACATTCTAATAGGGAAAGATTACATATTCTGGAAAGGATGAAGTCACAAAGATAAGGCTTATAAATGAATTCTTCTCATCTTGGTAGGACCCATCAGATTTTGTTTTCCATTGGCAGAGACCTCTACAATCCAAAAAAACTTCCATGCTTGATGACAAATCTGAAAAGGATTTTATTTTAATTTTCTGTTTTTTATTAAAGCTTTTTATTTTCAAAACATATGCATAGATAATTTTCAATATTCACCCTTGCAAAACCTTATATTCCAATTTTCCCTCCTTTCCTCCCACCTCCTTTCCTAGAAGCAAGTAATCCAAAATATATTAAACATGTGCAATTCTTCTATGCATATTTCCATAATTATCATGCTGCAGAAGAAAAATCAGATTAAAAAGGGGAAAAAATGAGGAAGAAAACAAAATGCAAGAAAACAAAAATAATGAAAATATATTGTGATGCACATTCAATCCCCACAGTCTTCTCTCTGGGTACAGATGACTCTTTTCATCAAAAGATTATTGGAATTGATCTGAATCATCTCATTGTTGAAGAAAGCTATGTCCATCAGAATTGATCATCACATAATCTTTTTATTGCCGTATATAGTGATCTTCTAGTTCTACTCACTTCATTTAGCATCAATTCATGTAAGTCTCTCCAGGCCTCTCTGAAACCATCCTGCTGATCGTTTCTTATAGAAAAATAATATTCCATAACATTTATATGCCATAATTTATTCATCCATTCTCCAACTAATGGGCATTTCCTTGGTTTCCAGTTTCTTGACACTACAAAAAGGGCTGCTACAAACACTTTTGCACATGTGAATCTTTTTCCGTTTTTTGTGAGCATTTTGGGATACAGGCCCAGTAGAGACCCTGCTGGATCAAAGGGGGTACCCAGTTTGATCGCCCTTTGAGCATAGTTCCAAATCGATCTCCAGAATGGATGGATCAGTTCACAACTCCACCACCAATGTATTAGTGTCCCAGTTTTCCCAAATACCCTTCAACTTTCATCATTTCTTTGATCAATGGTGATTTAGAACATTTTTCTTCATATTACTATAAATGGTTTTAATTTCTTCCTCTGAAAATTGTCTGTTCATTTATCAACTGGTGAATGACTTGATGAACAGGATTTTAGTACAGCACTAAAGTCATACTATGTGTAAAGCAATGATTCAGGTGCTGAGAGAGAACTGCCATGGAACTTGTAAGCAAGCAAAAGCTTTAGCCCCTTTGAGAAATTGTTGTAAAACATAAAACAATTCCATTTCTCTTTTCCTAATCTATGTACATTCAGCAATTCAGCCCATTAAATATTTACTAAACACCTATTTGAACTTGATGAAGGTAGTTATAAATTTATGAATCTGAGATTTCATGAAAAAAGGCAAGATGTCGAAATACTTTTTTCAACTTTTGAAAATTTTTGTTTGACAAATATGTCTTATCATAACTTTACTTAGCATTTTTCATGTCTGGGGCAAGTTACGAAAATATGTGCTCCAGGAAAGCATGCTCATAAAGAAGTGAGGTGATTCCATGCTGGAGCAAGGAGCTATAAGAAATGGTCAGTGAAAACAACTCGTGGTAAATTCCAAATATTAATTAGATACCATATTTAGCTCTTTTTATTCTGTTAAGTGAACATAAATTCTGCCAGTATCCTCTAAATTTTGATATCAAAATTCAATATCTTATTCCTCTCATACTAGTTATGATTCTTTGCATCACAACAAGATTTTGGAAGTCAATGTCTTTTCTTTTCTTACTCTTCCTATTTGCTAAAATGGCCATTCAGTTTTAGGTGTTTCCTTGGGCGGTGTCAGCTTCAGGAAACTTTAGATTTATAAATGAAAGTAACATTGAAATTTCGTTTAGGTACCTGAAATGAACTTTCAGGGGGTTTGAGGCAGTGGTACATTTCATGGCCTAACCTACTTTATAAAAAAAAATCATTGATTCATAAGATTTTGCCTTCTATTCTCAAACTGTTTTTCAAAGAAATAAAGCATTTTCAAGTTAAAAATTATACTTGTAACATGATATCTTATTCCCATTTTTTAAAGACAAAGGAACTGAGACATTGGGAGATGAAGAAATTTGTGAAGAGATTTGCTCTGGATCACACAGTTAGTGAATATGTGAGGGAGGATTTGATCCCAGATCGCCTAATTCCTGAGTCCAACACTCTATCCCATACACCAAACAAAAATAGCCTCTTTAATAATTCAGACAATTCAGACAAAATATCATTTGATTTGTTCCATATAATAAAAGCTTACTGAAGCACCCCATTGAATTGCTATGTGAAATTGACCTTGGACAGATAACCTTTTCTGAGCTTTGGTGACTATCTGAAATTCAATCATTTTTGGTCCTGCTTGTGTATAACCACTAGGAAATATGAAGTCTGTGCTTATGGTTGTGAAATCATACTTCATATTTCCAGGATATGGTGAGTTGTGCAGTCAGCATCCGTAGCATTATTCCACTTCTTTTTTTTTCCCCAAAGGAGCACACTGTTACAGCTGCCCCTGCAGCAGATTCAGAAATTGGCCAGTCCATTATGTAGAGGCGCTAGGCTCTGCAGGCTTGCCACCTCTCACTCACGCAGCTGCATCCCTCTCAACCTTAGCTTTGTGTACTCCTGACTGTACTACTGGAATCATAGAATTTCAGTGCTGGAAGGGTCCTTTAGATATTATCCAGTCCAACCCCCTCATTTTACAGGTGAGGACACTCCACAAGCACCTTCCCTTCATCCCTCAACTGTTTCTTCAGATGTGGGAAGAATGGAAGCAGCAGAGTCTCAGGGTGGGGGCAAGGAGACGGGTAGGTCAAACCAATGATTACTTTTTTCCTTCTTATTAGTCACCTTTGGATTACCTCCCCAAATTTCTGCACTTTTTCTTAGGAAAAAAACCGCTCCAAGAAAAAAAAGCTAGCATTTAAACATTCCCTTTAGGATGTGATATATAGCAATGATTTAAATGCAATGGCAAGAAATGCCCATTTAGAAAACATCCACAAAGCATATAAAGCATATTAAAAAAAGGTTCTAAATATTAAAGATAGTTCATGATATATACAATGTCTGACTAATCATCACATTGATATATATTTCTTCATAGACTTTCATGTACTATTTATGTGAATTGCAAACAGAACTGACACACTAAATAATTAGTGTGATCTAGTGGAAGAAGAGGCTGGATGTGGAGTTGTGGAACCTGGGTTTAGATACTGATTGTCTCCTGTTATATGATACTGAATGGATCACTTAACTCTTTGGGTTTCAGTTTCCATTCCTATCAAATGGAGATAGGCAACTTATACTAAACTGTAGTTATAGAAACAGATTTTTAGGTGGTAGAGAGGATAGAAGGCTGGCCCTGGAATCAGAAGGACTTGAATTCAAATCCAGCCTCAGATACTTACCCACTGTGTGACCCTGGCCAAGTCACTAAACCTTAACTGTTTGCTTTAGTACCTCATTTGTAAAATGAGCTGGAGAAAGGTATATCAGTATCTTTGCCAAGAAAAGCCTAAATGGATTCACCGATGTGACTGAAATGACTAAACTACTGAAATAGCTGAGGAAATATGGTCAACATTTATGGCAATACTTTACAATTAAATTAAAAAAAAAACTTAGTGACAATTTTTTTTTTCTTTCCAAATGGGAGCATAGTAGATAGAACCAGTGTTTTGGAGTCCAGAGTGCTCCCTCTGACAATTACTACTTATGTGTTCTTAGATAAGCCACTTAATTTCTTTGGGCCATAGTTTCCTCATTTGTGAAATGAAGTGACCCCTCAAGTCCCTTCCAGCTGTTGATCTATGATCCCAAGACTTGCATGTGGCTTACATTAGTCAGAAAATATTTTCTGTGAATGGACAAATGGTACATGGCCCTGAAAAGCTGGGCCTCCTATTTAGATTTTGAATTGCCTGCTAGAAACCAGTGATCTCTGTTATATTCATCTGAATCCAGTGCTTCAATAAGTTAAAGATTTCTTTGATGTGATTATTTGGATGCTTCTAAGTTGCTGTGAAACTACCTGATGGCTTACCTTCTGTTTAGATTCGAATCAAAACAAATTCGAAACTATTTTAAAATCCTATTGTTAGCTCAAGAGGAGATGCATATATAGGTAGGTTTATTATTCAGACATTTGTTTTTATTTACTCCTGTGCCATCTGTCAGAAATGAAAAACAACATACGGATGGATTCTTTGTGTTTATCTACATATTTCTAAATCAATATGCTCCCAAACAGTGCTGCCAATTCCTGAAATATTTTGTATTGTTGGTATTGGATTTACCTCTTGAATTGGCATGAAAAGTACTTGAAAGTGTAATGAGAGTGTAGTCATTAGGCATGCAGGAGCTCTCTCATGTGTACTAACTCTAATAAGGATAGAACACAGGGGTAATTTCTATTTTCTATCATTAAAATCATTAGAAACCTTAAATAACCAGAATTTAATTTTCTAACAAAAATAATTGACTTTCAGATGAATCTTGAGGCCATAATAAGATCCCCAAGTGCCTATTGAAGAATCAGAGATTAAATTATATCCAGTATAGTTTAAGTATCTGACCATTTTCCATATTCGAGTTCCTTGACAATTGGTCATTCATATTCAAAATATCTACTACATCCTTTACCCCTGTAGCTTTTCTTGTTCCTCCCCTGTTCTTCAGCCTATCTGGAGAGGTAATTCTTCATTATTCTGCTTTTCCAAGGGTATTTATTATTGCCAGTTTGGTCCTCACTGATATTTGGGGATAGATCTCTGACTTTGTTTTATTAAAATGACCTAATTTGTCATATTTGAACCCAAGATATATATATATATATATATATATATATATATATATATAAAACTACAATACATATTTATATGCATTCATATATTTGTGTGTATGAAGCATGACCAAATAGCTGAATTAGTCTCTACAGTTTGTATAGAGCAATGACTAAGCATAAACACAATTGGCTTTCTGATATAAGGAAATTATAAGTAGAGATTAGAATTTAGCTTTTAATGAGTTGTTGAACAAATTATTTAGCTTTCTTCTATCAGGTCATTACCCTTCAAATAGCTTCATTACTCATCTACCCTCCCACCCAAATTCATGAAGTATCCAAACTTGTTGAATTTAGCTATCATCATAACTGTTTTATTTTATTTGTTTGTGTTTTACTTGTGTTTTCTTCAAGTCAGCTTTAAATATATGGCTAGAGGGAAGACATTTATTCCGGTGGGTCACAAAATAATAACTGCAGTTGGTCTCCGAATCTCTTAAGACCACGTGTCAATCCTTAGTCCAGGTAATTATCCCAAATGGTAATTCAAGAAAATTTAAAAAGAAATAAAACATCACATGCCATTTAATTAATTCAACAGACATTTACCAAGTGCCTACTATGTGTAGGGTTCTTAAGATAATTGAACTCAGACCTTGGGTGATCTCCAAAATTTGTTTTAAAAAATAGCTTTAATTATAACCTCCATCACTGCTTTGGGCATTTAAATATGTTTCAGTAAAAATAACTTTTCAATTATTTTCACAGTGCTAAATAAAAATTCCTTCAATGAGATGAAATTATTCTATTTTTATATTTTAGAACAGGAGCTGTCTATACAAATTTGTAATCTTATACAGTTTATGCTAATTTTACCATAAGTTTCGTGGGTATATTGGGAGCTTGTTAATAATTAAAAAATTTTACTTCTTCAACTCACAAATAAGTATTACAGTAAATACTTGCAATCTTTATCTGACATGACATCTAACCAATACAGGCATCACAAAATAAATAATTTATGAAAAATATTTATTTAAAGAGCTGTAATTTACCTTGCATTTACCATATGCCATTCATCCAAGTAGCAATATAAAATATTCATTAGAGAAACTCATTAAAACAAACTTCTATACAATGAGGTGACGGGCCAACAAAAAACATCAATCATAGAGAGGCTTTACATTTTTACTAGTGCATATAGGCACACTAATATTTCAAAGTAGAAAATTATGAATATTTTGCTCTGGCTCAGGAATGACCATGAAGCTACAAAGACAAATTTGATCAAGGTATAACAAAGACAGGAACTGGTTTTTCTTCATTTGTTTTCATTTTAGTCAAGAAATCAGTGACAGTTCACCAAGATCTTTTTTATTAATGATGAATCAAGCTGAAGTAATAATTAATGGGAAATCTATAGCTAATCTTACAGGAAAAATAACTAGGCATGCAATGATGCTTAAGTCTGGCGTGACAGAACTCCATGCAGCTATCCCTTGGCTACATGCCTTGCAAGCTGAGTGATCATCCGGGGCAGGACTCCACTAATGCACTTTGAGACACAAGTGAGGAAACTAACCCTCCCCCACACCTAAGAGTGGAGTGTGCAATATGTCAGGAATGTTAGTCATTCCCCAATGCCCCTTTCAGATCAGTCACTTCCCAAGAACAGGTAACTGCTATAGTATAAACTATTAAAAAACCTTTGCCAGCCTCAAATGCCTACATAATATAAAGTGTCTTGAAATGAAAGCAGAATCAAAGTCTGAATTGGATAAGGTTAAGAAAAGCAACACACAAAATTAATAAATTAACAGATTCAAACAATCAGCATTGCCGTTTACTTACTTTCCATCTCATTCACTTACTCATTAGGAAGTTCTGCTAAATCTCTGCCTCACATAGACAGCGTTTCTATTGCACTGTTGATCTGTGATTAAATGTTCTAATAAAATTAACTGGCTTTGCTACAAACAGAACATCTGGAGCGATGTTTAATTTCATGTCAAACATATACAGGAAACACCTGTCTAGGTGAAGTAATTTTTTTTAAAATGACATTAATCCATCTGTTGTGGAAATGTATGTCACAGTTGTCACATTAAAAAGTAATACCAACAAATAGAAACCCTAAATTACTTGGAAAGTAAGCCTTCTAAAATTAACAAAAAAAATTGTTTATCTGAATGTTATTGTACGTGTCTTATTTCATTCTGAATGAGGGGCCCTCTTCTTCAGACTCTGAGCAAGTTTCAATTACTGCACTGTAAAACTTCCAGATGTGAAATTAGTCTACATAATTAGGTGATTAAAATCGCTGATGTGGCCCATTGTCTAAGCACCTGTGCCCAAATAAGACTATAATAACCAACACCACCCATTGTTTTCTTAACAAGATAGAATCTGTATGAAGGTATAAAAAATAATAATGACATCAAAATTCTGTTTCAGATTAGAATCTTCACCAGTGTGTTAAAATTAGCCCTGGATGTGGATGTGAGCTGGAAAGAACATTCATAACCCAAGAACTGTCATACAAACCCAGCTGGACAGTGTTGTGGGCTGCTCTGTTATTGTTCAGCAGCCCCATCCTCTGCTTCCAGCTGAGCAGGATGCTGCAGGCATCCTCTAAGGCTGCAGAGGAAAGGAAGCTCTCGCTTTGCTGCTGCAGCTCCCAGGGGGGATAAAAGGGGAGAGCAATTCTCCCTGTCTTCTGTAAACCAGTGGAGGGTTTCCCTATGTGGGCTTAAGATGACCTACTCCTGATCCAGAGGTCAGAAAATTGGGCTTACTGTCATTATTTTGCACATTGTAAAGATAGCTGACAATCCTTTTCATAACAATTTTGTGAAGTAGGTTTTTACCGATATCCCAGTTTTACAAATGAGGTAACTGAAAAACACAGAGGTTAAGTGCCTTGACCAGAGTTGTAGAAGATGGGCTAAGGCTTTTAGAGGAAACAGATTTATTTTTCATCAAGAGTCCTGCAGATCAACAAGTAATTACAAGTAGGGTTTCTTCTGTAAGCTGTCTGATAACAGTTTGGAAATTACTTGCTATATTCATGGCATTCAACAAAGCATTGTATAATGTTCAAGGCCCTGGGAATAAGGAATGAGGGGTAAAAAGACAAAAAATGAAGCTGCTGCTGCCTTCAAAGGGTGTGCAGTCTAATAATACAAAAAAGAGGATGTATTAAAGGATGACTTCCTAAAAATCCCCCCATGAATATATTTTTTAAATTATGTAGGATACAAATATATGGTGATTTTGTTAATATAATACTGGACTTGGGATCAGGAAGACCTGAATTCAAATCCAACTTAGATACTGACTGGTTATGTGACTTTAGGCAAATCACTTAACTTCTGTTAGCTTCAGTATCCTCTGTAAAATGAGCATAATAATAGCATCTACATCCCAGGGTTTTTGAAGGGATCAAATGAGAAATTTGTAAAGTGCTTAGCATAGTGACTGGTTAAATAGAAGGTGCTGTATAAATGTTAAATGTTTATTATTGTTATTATTAATAATAGTAATATTAGTAGTGGATATAGTATATATTGAAAAAAATCCTAATGTTCACCTAAGCCTTTAATTTTTATTGATGTGTTCACTAAATTTCATTAAAATTATTATTTTCTAAATACACAACTGATTTTTTTGTTTCCTCTTCTTTCTATTCCTTCTTTTTTTTTTGCTTTAATCTTAGTAAAGATCAGCATTCACAAACATTTCAAAACACAAAGATTAACAGAAAAGAATATTGTAGATAACTTTCAATTTCTTCTGGTGGATAATTCAACCAGCAGGGGATTACAAAAAAGCTGATAGAAATAATAAGCCAGATAACTGAAGGATGTACTAAGTCCACAAATTGGCCAGCCAATCTCTCACCAGTTGAAAGCAGGCTGCAGTTTGATTGTTCAAATAGAAATACCTGAACTATTAGAAGATGATTCCAGGATGATATTTATGGCTTTTCACACTGAGCTGCTTCTCGTGTTTTGCCTTTTTTCTCTTCACTCAATTATTCAATTTAGTTTTAAGTCAAAATATTCTAAGAATTTACTATTCAAATGGCCCTATGTTTGGATCTGGGAGTAAAAAGATATGATCCCTGACCTCAAGAGTCATAGTGATAGTATGAAGCCTAGTATTTGACATTTTCCCAGAGGATCTCAAGGACATCACCAAGAGATAATCCTGATAAATCCCCCAGAAATCTCTCAGCCTAGAAAAGAACTAAAATTTCAGAATTTGCATCTTGGAAATACTTTCTGGCCTTTTGATCTCTCTCTTTAATTATATAACTCCTCCCAGAATCTCCACTTACAGAAAGTAGCCTGTACTGCTTTCTTCCTTTCTTAGCAGGGTGCATTCTACATTTCTTTATTATATTCCCGTATTGAATGCCTTCATCTCTTTAGCCCTCTTTAAGCTTCCTATTTATGTATCTTCTTCCTTTACAGTGACTGTCTTATTGTTTTTATTTGTATTTCAGTGCTTATTTTATTGCTGACATATAGTAAGCACTTAAAAGTGCTGACTGATTGAAATGGAGAGAAAAAAGATAATATTAATGTAACAGCAAGCAATGAGGAAATATTTGTGATGGATTAGTTTATTCAGCATAGTTTGAAAGACTCAAGGAGAGCAATTGCATTTGAGTGGGAGGAACTATACTGTAGTTGAATGTTAAGGGAGAAAATCACCCTCTTGATTTTCATTCACTTCTTCCTCTTCCAAAATATTTATTTTGATACCTCCCTCTAATGTGGAGGTGACCCTTGTTTTAAAAGTTGAGATAGAGCCAAGATAGTGGAGTACAGGCAGCAACCCAACCAAACTCTCCCAATATTCTCCAAAAAACTTTAAAATAACTTCTCAAATCAAATTTTAGATCAGCAGAGTCAAGAAAAGGTTAGAGTAAGACATTTTTCCAGTCTGACAACTTGAGGTCAGTAGAAGAGGTCTATTAAAATAAGGTAAGAGTTTTTCAGAAGAGCAATAGGAGCATCATCAGTGAGTCTTGGAAATGGTCAAGAAGACAACAGCAGCAGCAGCAGCAGCTTTGAGAGTTCTCAGTCCAGAAACTGAAAGCCAAGAAATCTCAAAAAAAGATTACAGGGGATGTTTTTGGTGGCACTGGATGCATCTGGCACTGACCAGCAACTCTACTTGTTCATGCACAGCTCTGGATTTCAATTTTAAAGCAAAGAATAGTGCTTGTGATTGGTCACAAAGGAGCAAGGGCCCTAGTTATGGTTTCTAGTTAAATAGGAGAGCTAGTACTTGGGGCTGCATGGGGAGAGGAGTGAAGAAGTTTCCTGGGTAAAGAGTAGAGCACAGACTAGGAGAACAACAATTATGCCTCTCTATGGATCACACTATCTTGGAAGCTCTGAAAAACTGCAGATACTCAAATCTGAAAAAAAAGTCAAAAATTAGGCTGAAAAAATGAAAAGGCAACAACAACAACAACAACAAAAGAAACTGATTATAAAAAGCTAGTACAGTGGCAGGGAAAACAAAGAAAGGAATTCAGAAAAAGATAACAATGTGAAAAAAAAAGCTACAAAGTTTCAAAGAAAAATGCTAATTTGACCCAAGTCTGCCAAGATTTCCTAAAAGTTAAAAAAGGAGATGCATGATAGAGGAAAAATTGGGGAAATAAATGAGAGTGATGACAGTAAATTGTGAAAAGTAAATTAATAAGTTGGTAAATAAGGCATAAAAATACTCAAGAAAACAATACCTGAAAAACATAATTGCCCTAATAGTGAAAGAAGCACAAAAATTCACTGAAAAAGCTCCTTGTAAAACAGAATTGCCCAAATGGAAAGAGTTACTGGAAGCTCACTGAAGAAAATAATTCTTTAAAAATTAGAACTGGACAAGTTGAAGCTAATGGAATCATGAAACTTTAAGAAACAAACAAAATCAAAATAATGGAAAAAAAAGAAATGTTAAATATCTCATTGCAAAAACAACTTATCTGGAAAACAGATCAAGGGCAGAAAATTTAAAAATTATTGGACTACTTAGAAGCCATAATAAAAAATAGACTAGACATTATATTTTTTAAAATTATCAAAGAAACTGTCTCAATATTATAGTAAAATTCCAGAGCTTTCAGATCGAGGAGAAACTATTGTAATTATGCAGAAAGAAATGATTTTAATGTTGTGGAGACACAAGTAAGAGCACATAAGATTTAGCAGCTTCCATGCTAAAGGATCAGAGGGACTGGAATTTGATATTCTGGAAGACAAAGGATATAGGATTACAATCAAGAGCTACCTATCCAGAAAAACTGAATACAATATTTAAGGAGAAAAATAATGTGTATCTTTAGCTTCCTTTTGAAGTCAGCTTAAACGCTACCGTTGCATTGGACCATCTGCTACTGCCTTCCCACTCTTGATCCCCGCCCTAGAAATTACTTTGCATTTACATCAATATTTGGTATCTCATGAAATATATATATATATATATATATATATATATATATATATATATTGTTATTTGGAAGATCATTTGAATCTAAAATCGTTGGCAGGGATAATTTCATATCTGCCTTTGTGTTAGAGTCTCTAACACCTAGCACAGTTCCTGGAACATAGATATTTAATTAATGCTTGTCACTTCATTGATTGAGAAATTAAATGGAAGAACAATTTTTGTTATAATTTTGCCATATGGTTCAATACAAATTTTAAATATATTTTTCAAATGTTTTTTTGGTAGGGAGAAAAGAAAGTTGGGCTTTTAACTTCAAGGTATTCAGTTGACAAGAATTTACTCTTTTCTGGAGGGTAAAGTAACTCCAAATAAAATCAATTGTCTTTATTGAGGATGTGCCATATGAGGATATGTCTTTATTGAGGATATGATTTCCGAGGTAGTACTTATTGGGTCATTGATTGCCAGACTGATTTAGGGATTTCCTAAGGGATTTCTAATTATCTCAGTGATAATACTTATGAAACAATTAAGAATTTCTAACTGCAGATTAATAATTCATTTTAATTTTTAAAAAATGAATAAAATAAAGTTTTTTAGAAGAAGGTGAAAAGTCAAATACATGAGAAATATTCTGTTCCATATTTTTTCACAGTAATTTGGATGAAGACTTAAATGATATATGTACAAGATAAGCAAATTATATAGGTCCAGAAGTGATTACTACATAAATAGTTAACGGAATTGGGTCCTAAAAATTCTTTACAGATGGGTCTAGTGGGTTGAACCTAACCAGATTAAATTTAACGTAAGAAAATGAGAACTTCTACTTGTGTGTTTAAAAATTTCAACAGCACACTTAAAGGGTGTGAAAACTACAATTACAGAATAGTCTAGGGGTGGAGGGGAAGATGTGAAAATTTTAATGGACTCACCATAAATCTGAAGTAGAATTTATGGGGGCAGTGTTGACTTGAAATAAAATTAGCATACTTTAAGAAGCAGTATGGTATTTAAAGAATATTAATATTAAAAGCAAAAGACCTGGCTCTGATACTTACTGGATTTGTGATCCTCAATATGTCACTCAACATTTTTGAGCCTAAATCTCCTTATCTCTAAAGAGGAAGTAAGAAGACTTGTATCATAAACATTGTAAATCTTAAAGAACTGTACAAATTTGAGTTAATTTTGAGTTAATTTGAGTTAAAAGAGGAATATGCTATAAGTCCTTTCAGCCATTGTTGAGTTCTTTCTGGTGTTTACATTTTGGAGAGAGGTCCAGGCCTGTCTTCCTTCATTCTTCTGTTTCTGAATTTCTTGCCTTTGTCACCATGTTCCTGAAAAGGTGTCCTTCTCATTATCCTAGTACCGTTCAGCTCCTTATGTATGTTGTTATCTTCCCCCAAGCTTCATCGGGGCAGGAAACAGAGAATATTATTTTTCTCACCTTTGTACCTTCAGCATTCAGCACAATGCCTCTCACATAGTAAACACTATGTAATTGTTAGCTATTATTATTATTAATTATTGAATTATAATTCTCATTAAATTAAATGCAGTTATCTTCATGGCTCTGAGGTTCATTTGTAATATTAGAAGTATAACACCAATTTTAATAAAAATGTAGATAAACTGTTAAACTTTATATAGTGTGTTAAGGTTTTCAATGTGTTTTACATATGTTTTTTCACTTGACCCTCACAACAATCCTATGAGATAGGTGCCATTATTACTTTCACTTTACAGATGAAGAAATTGAGGCGCAGAGATGTTAAGAGACTTTCCTAGGGCCAGATTTTCTTGATTCCAACTCCAACACCTTCTGCAATAACCCAGCTGCCTTGTAGGATTCTGATATTACCATCATACACTAATGTTTACTTTGTTCTTAGTGTGTCTCTTAGTTTCTTCTCTGCTTTCAGTCAATGATATTTAGATGGATCCAATGATGTCAATCTTCTAAACTTTTAAAATTCCTTCCCTTTGGACTCAAATTGCTTCTAAGCCTTAAAGTTCTCAAAACTTGGCTACTTCACTGATGGAATGAGAGAATTCCTAAAACTTTTGGTGTTTTATCATCCAGTGAATGTGATTCATTCTTTTCAACCAATCATAAAACATCTCTTGCTTGGGGTCATTTGCATTCATCTAATGATCATATGGTCCATCAGCCAGCATCATGCCATCCATAGGTGGAACCATCAGTTACAGCAAATGGAGAAGTTTTTAATGCTATGTATAAATTCACTTACCTTGGCAGTATACTTTCCAGGGATGAGAACGTTGATAATGAGATTGATAAATGCATTTCCAGAGCTAACACTATTTGGGAGGCTCTGAAAGAAAGTATGGGAGCCAAGAATCAAAATTACTACCAAACTGAAGGTCCACAGAAGCCTTATGCTGACCTCACAATTGTATATCTATTAAACCTGGACAATATACCAATTCCATGATAGGAACCAAAATGCTTCCATTTCAGTTGTCTCAGGAAGATTCTGAGATCACTTGGGAGAACAAAATACCAGATACTGAGATGCTTTCTTGAGCTAAACTTCAAAGCAATCAAACTCTAATACACAGCTTGCAGAACTCTGGTAATTCTGCATACAATGTAGGCACTCATATAATGGTCAGAAGAAATGATACAAGGACACTCTCAAGGTCTGTCTGAAGATCTTGGAATCAGAAGACAATGAATGGTAAAGGATCACCTAACATGGCATGCCAGCAACAAAAAAGATGCTATATTTTATGAGCAAAGCAGAATTAAAGTAGCTCAAAACAAAACAAAAAACAACAACAACAACAACAAAACTAAATAAGATTTCTGATCACAATTGTATATACTTCAACTTAACTGTAACATAGTGATGGCATTTTGTCTATCTTTGAGAGTGAAGATCAATAACCAACAAAACACCAAATTACTTTATTTCTTTAAGTCAATTAAAGGCTTACTTATCCCATAGTGTACCTTTGATTGGTTGATTAATGCAATGGAAGCCTGACTCTTATGTACTTACATTACAAAGGGCTGAGATTGAAACCTCCATTCTTACATATAGATGACATTGGTGTAATTGAAGGAACTACTAATTACTACCACAGTTTAGCTGGGGATAATCTTGCCTTTCTGAGTCTTGGTTTTAACTCATTTTAAAAATGTGGGTATTACAGTATATAAGCTATAAGCCCTAAAATTCTGGGCTTGAAAAAATATGACTGCCAAAAGTATAATTAAAAGATCATGTATTTTTTTTTCTCAAACACTTTCACTTCTATGATTGTTTTACAAGATAAAGAAGGTGAGTTTAGGACTGGGAACTGGACCTTTAGGCTACCTGGTGATGTCCTTGGAATGCTAGTACCTTTTTTTCCCTCTTCATTTTAAAAAATCTATTTCATTAGGTAATATAAAATAAAAGTATCTTAGCTGAAAACATAATAATACTAGATTCAATCTCAGACTGAATTCTCTGGTATTTGATTGTGTCATTTATTATGTGTTACATCTATTGAATCTAGAGGAACATTCTCATATTCTTAAATAGATTAACACAAAGTTAAATAGATTAACAAGTTTGGGGAAAAATAGCTTTTTACATTGGTGTATTTATCTAATCCTGTATTTACAAAGTAGCAGAAAGAAGAAGGAGAGTATGTGGACACCTGAAATTGTGAAGGAAGGTCTAATAAAAGAAATAAAAAGTAACAAGAGGACAGGAGCAGTACCAAAAAAAATATTTTATTAATTTCATATATGTATTTAGGATTGGTCTTATGAAACATAACAATTTAACATTTGTTTTAGACAAAAGAAGACATTTTATACAAAAAAAAGTATTTACTAAATTTCCATTATGTGTCCTACATTGCCTTAATTAACTTTTGTGTTTTGGTATATCACAGAAATACAAGACACTGACCATGCCTTTGTGGAATTTATACTTGGACTATGAGACAAAAGGAGAGCACTTAAATGAATGAATAAAGAGAGACATAATTAAAATGACCACAGTCTGAGAGTTTTATAGGAATTCAAAAGGGAAATAGCAATGTTGGCTGAAGTAGCCTTTTTGGTAGAGGAGAGAGACTAACTTACGAAGATGAAGATTTAAATAAAGAATAATAGATTATTTCAAAAAATTACCACATAGTTATAACAAACCATTTATATGTGTACACACACACACACACACACACGGAGCTTTATTACTCCAAAGATCTGTGATTTCTTCAGGACTGGGTTTCTTTTCACTGAAACAGATCACAACTATTGAACAAATTAGTCAATGGTCTCTTGAATTGTGATGGCTGAAAATATAGGCAGCTTCCTCCTGCCAACCTAGTGGTGCACATCTCTGAATTTTGTTAGCCTATTCTTCAGATGACAGATATATTATCTATCCCTGGGGGGGAATACTGAAAAGACCAGTCAGGACTTGTGCTCTACTGACATAGCCTTTGAGAACCTAGAGTTTCATTCTAGTAACATTAAAGCATTGGAGTAGGATTGCAATGGAGGAAGTGAAGATTTCATTATAATGAAGGAATCAACAATGAAATCACAGAAAAAATCTCCTGCCCCAGTAGAATGTAAACTCCTGGAGAGGGCAACGACTGTTTTATTTTTTTGTCTTTGTATTGCCAATGTCTAATTAGTCCTGACAAACTCTGATGAAAGATGAGATTAGAATGTTTAAGGCCACTCTATCTGGAAGTGTCAAATTCCTTTTTTTTTTTATTTAATAGCCTTTTATTTACAGGATATATACATGGGTAACTTTACAGCATTAACAATTGCCAAACCTCTTGTTCCAATTTTTCACCTCTTACCCCCCCCCTCCCCTAGATGGCAGGATGACCAGTAGATGTTAAATATATAAAAATATAAATTAGATACACAATAAGTATACATGACCAAAACATTATTTTGCTGTACAAAAAGAATCAGACTCTGAAATATTGTACAATTAGCTTGTGAAGGAAATCAAAAATGCAGGTGGGCAAAAATATAGGGATTGGGAATTCAATTAAATTCACACATCTAATGATTTGACTTTGGGGTTCTATTTCTGAATTTCTATTTTATTTATTGTAAATGAATGCAGTAAATATTCATGTTCTATAGTGTTTGAAGACAGGAAGAAAAGGGAAAGAAGGAAATAAGATCTAGGATCAGTACCTAAAGAAAATGATAGCACCGATAACAGAATTTGATGATTGCTGATTAGGGTCTCGGTGCAATAGTTCCCTGGATGTACTGCTTTGCTTGAGAGTGGGGTGGGAATGAACAGACCTAGGAAGCTTAATGACTAAAGAGAGGATCTTTATCTTCACAAAAGTTTAAAAAGGAGAGAAAGAGGAAAGATGATTCAGGATAGAGAATGGCAGAGTAGAAGGAAGCGTAGCAACTGAACTCTGATCTCCATACAATCTCTTCAAACAGATAAAATACATGAGACTAAATCTTGATAGAGAAATCCAGAAAAAGTCACAATGACAAAGTGAAAAATTCCGTTAAATAAATGTATAAAAAATTGGTTTTTTTTTCTGAAAGAAGGACTTAAGAGAGGAGAAATGGAAAGCAGCAAGGGAATATAGGAGACAAGTAACAGAAGTTTAAGCAAGACTTGACAAATGCCTGAATTAGAGGGGTATTGAAGAGGAGGAAAAGAAAAACATATAGTACAGAAATGAAATAAACCAAATTTGGCAACTGAACAGATATGGAATGTGAGAAAAAGAGCAAAGAGAAAATATAATTACAAGTTTTTTAGCCAAGGAGGCTGAGTATGATACAGCTATCAATAAAAATAGTCATATTTTGAAGAAGGGGAAGATTTATGGTAAGCTGCATTCAGTTGAAAAAAATACTGAGTGAGCGATGTTAACTGGATATTCAGAGAGAAATGACCAGCAGGCACTTGGAACTGAAGAGATTGATTTCAGAAGAGAAGGATGTAGAAATTTGAAAATCATTTGCATAGTGGTAAAAATTGAAAACAAAGTAGATGATGTACTTGTGAGAAAGTATGGAAAAAAAGAGGAATGAGAAAATAATCTAAAACCCAGTAATAGTTTAAATGTAGCAAATTTTCAGTAAAGTAGAATTTGCCCTGGTTTTGTTTTCAAATTCTGGATTTTGAGTTGCAGTTACTAGCTTGGTTTAAATAATCCTATTTTAAAATTTTCTTTTCCTATTGTGTAAATCAAGGAAAAACATTTCTTATCTATAGCTATCTTTCTGTTTCTTTGTGTAATCTATTCTCTTGTGTCCAGAAAAATGTTGTCCAGACTAGCCCAGGGGATTCTTAAGTAATTTTTAAGCTCATTTTCTTGCTTCAGTGTGTGTTTTATGATAGCATTCATAAATTCTGACACTGTGTAAAAGTCTGAATCTAAGTGACATCCTGAATCACTCCCCCCCTCCCAACACATAGAGTTGTCTAATGACAAGAAAGAACTCCATTCAGAGGTTAGACTTGTAGGGATGAAGATAACTCATACTTAAATAGTTACCAAATTCCCATTTGGTGTTAACATTCCCATGGCCAGTAATTCTGAATCCAGAGCTGTCATTATTCAAACCCCATTCTTCACTGACCATTTTCTTGCTCCTTGTCCCTCTCAATCCAACCACCTCCAATATCCTCAATCCAACCACCTCCAATATCTCACTCTAAAACTATTTGGTCTGAAATATTTACATCAAAAGTGGCAAACTTGATGGCATAAATTTTCTTTTCAAACAATATATTTTCTGGACCTTATGGAGTCCCTGCTCATCACAATCTTTCTGGCAACCATTTCCAGAACTAGTTGCATTGTCATTCATTCCCTATCCTCACTGACAGGTTGAGATAGGGGAGTTGGAATACTCGTTGATACTTGCCCTGAGTTCATCCTTTCCCACCATTACGCAGTAATCTCTCTTCCTTTTAGGTTCATGCAATTCAGACTATTAATCAATTAAAATTCTGACAACTGTGTTTACCTATCTCCAGAATATTCTTTTTCTTTCCTTGATGACTTTAGTGACTGACTCAAAGTCTTTCTTTTCTTCAACTCCTTCCTTCATACTAAGGCACTGATTCTTGAATTGTAAATTGAAACCCCATACAAGGTCTCACAATTGATTTATATAATATATAATAAATAGTAATTTATTATAAGTAAATTTGATTTGTATACCTATTTTATTTACCTATATACCCAGAATCATGTAAAATTTCTCAGGTGAAGAGGGATTGCAAGTGGAAAAAATTTAAGAAGTCCCATAGTAAAGACTACAATATACAAATTGATACTTCTTCAAATATCCTAACCTCCAAATTTCTCAACCTACTCATTTTCCATGATCTGTTTCTTTACCATATCTCAGCTAGAGATTTATCTCATCATGTTCATGAATCCCTTATCTGATCACAATTTATTGTCAATCTACTTGTCTCCCTAACTTGAAGCCCCAAATCCTGTTCTTAATATCTTTCAATCATTTCACCCCTCACTTCTTTCCCAGAGCATCATCTTTGCCCTGCCTATACCCTCCTCAGTTTCTCATCTTGACCTTTTGATGAACCACTTCACCTCTAAACATTCCTCTTTTTTTAGTCCTTTGTCCTATTGCTAATCTTGTTCTGCCAAACCAAAACCTTATATTACTTTCACTATCCCCTGCCTTTGTTCCTACTTATATGTTACATCCATTACAAATTTACATGACATAATCTCAGTGGAACCTTTACTACAGTTGTGCAATCCTTTTATACCTCCCTAATTGGCTCACTTTTTCACTCGCTGTGGCAGATTTTCAAAATTTTTTCATTTCTTTTCAAATCTCCTCTCATTTACTTTCCCTCATCTTCTAATCTGAGAATGTTGCCTCTTATTTCTCTGAAAAGATTGAGGTCATTTGCAGAGAGCTCCTTCCTCTTTCCTCCTTCTCATCTCACATTGTTCAGGTGCTTCCTGCATCTCTTTCACACAAAGTAGTATATCTTCTCTTTGACAAGACAAACCCTTCTTTATGCATAAGTGATCTCATTCCATTCTGTCTTCTCCAGGAAACTTTACTCTTGATCATCACCATTTTCTCACTTATCTTTGATAACTCTATTTGGTGCTTCCTATTATGTATACAACATGCCCAATACTTCTTTCAAGCCTCAAAAAACCTCATCACTTAATATATATACCTGTTACTTATGCACTATATCTCTCCTTTCAATTCAGTCTTCATAATCTTCATTCAACCTTTTCTTGTGTGTATCATTTTATCTTCCTTGACCATCATCTGCCTCCAATCTTATGCAGATCCTTACCACCTTATGTATAGATTATTGAAATAATCTACTGCTTGATCTGTCTGACATAAGTCCCTCTCCACTATAATCCATCCTCCACATAGCCATCAAAGTAATCTTTATACAAGGTCCAACCATATCAGTGAATTTAACAATAAAATACAGAGACTCTTGCTTACCTGCGAGACAAAATATAAAATACTCTGTCTATTGTTCAAGGCCATTTATAATCTAGATTCTTGCCATCTTTCCTGTATTCTTATATGCTATTAACTCTCTAATCCAGTGACATTAGCTTCCTTGCTCTTCTTCACACAAAATATTCCATCTTATATTACTAGATATATTCATTGGCTTTATGAATCCTATCCTTGCAATATTTCCCTTCCACATCTTCACTTCTTGAATTTCTTCAAGTCTCATCTAAAATACCACCTTTTGCAAGATACCTTTCTTCACTCTTAATGTTCCTGCCTTTCCTCTGCTATCCTGCATACTTCTTGCTTGTATATATTTGTGTATGTTTGTTGTATCCCTATTAAACTGTGAGGTTCTTGTGAGTAAAGATTGTCTTTTGTTTTTCTTGTAACTCCAGCACTTAGCATATAATACATAGATAATAAATGTCTGTTAAAATACTGAATATGTTGATTTGAGGTGTTTTCTAGGCTAAATATAGTTCAGGTTGGACAAGTACCTCAGGTTTAAAATTAGAGTGAAATGATGAAACTAATTCATCTGACATATTATGAAAAAGACTTTTATTCAGCCCTCGTTGAAAAAAGACATTCAGAGCAGTGAAAGGATATTTATTTATTTGTTCATTATTGTCACATTTTATTTTTCCAAATACATCTTTTTAAAACCTGTACTACAAATTATCCTCCTTCTGGAACTTCCCCCTTCCTACCATAGCAAGAAATCTGTAATTGGCTAAACATACAATTCTTCTAAACACATTTCCATATTTGTCAGTTGTGCAAAAAACAAAATCAGATCAAATGTGAAAAAACATGAGCGAAAAAAATAACAAGCAAACAAATAACAACAGGAGGGACAATATTATATTTTGATCTATATTCAGTCTCCGAACTTTCCATTCCAAATCTATTGTAATTACCTCGAATCATTTCACTATTGAAAAGAACCAAGTCCATCACAGTCTATCATCACATAATCTTGTTGTTACGGTGTACAATGTTCTCTTGGCTCTGCTCACTTCACTTAGAATCAATTCATGTAAATTAGAAAGGATATTTATTAAGGATATAATCTTGATTTAGCTAAGCACAATTCTCCTATGCTGGCATATATGATCAGAAACCTGAAGAAGGTGCCATGGCTCTTTAATTCTTCACTATTTTTTTTAAAACGAGGCAATGAGGAAACTGTATCAATGACCTGATTTTTAGTCCCCGAGCCAATTAAATATTAAGTATAGTTTTAATATCTTAAAGAAAAAAGAAACAACCTTGTTCTAATTAGAATGACATAAGATCTTACAATATTGTTCCTACCGTGAAGTTTCAGCCACATATTCAAATGGAAATGCTCAGCAAGCAATCAGAAATTCGTAACTTTACTTCAGGAGATTAATCAGAAATTGAGATATATCAAAACTGCTGTTTTTATAATGTTGAAGAGCAGTAGATCAACTGAGACAAGGGATGGGGGAAACGGGAGTCATCAAGGACCCTCCTTCCCATCCTTACTTTCCACTTTCTGAGTTTCCACAATCATCTGTCATTTTGTGGCCTTGGGCATATAAATAGCTAGGGGCCCATCATGTCAGGGGAGGTACTATGCCTAGGAAAGTCTAATGCATATTAAAGAGAAGGAAGTAACCAGGTTTAGCACAATTGTAGTAAGTTAGGGGATCTTAGAAGTTTAAAATAGTATAGGCAAGCAAATTTAAAGATCTATTAAGGCTACAATGTAATAAAAAGAGAAAAGTATTTGGAAAGTCCTGACCTCACTACTAATCATTTATGTAATGGTAGACAAATAACTTAACCTTACCTTCCTCAAGCTAGAATGAAGATAGTTATACATTCACTATCTAACCCACAGGATTATTAGAAAACACATGTAGATTATTATTATAAAAGTTTTATTAATTCTTCAATGACTGGTCAATATGCAGAATTACATTTTATGCATATACAGGGTTCTAATTAGGTTTTCCTGACTTCTGAACCTGATATATCTGAAAGAGGAGGGAATGGCTCAGAAGGTAGTAGCTCAAGGATGATGCTAACTGTGCATCACATTTCAGGCAGTTAGTTCTATAGCATGTCCAAGCACAAAGGAAGAGACACATGCAGAATTTCAAAGGAAAATGTAAAGAGAACTTAATCAGCTAAGCAACGAGCATGTATTAAGTTCCTTCTAAGTGTTGGAAAATGGAATATTCTCTGAGAATACATAGAAAAAAGATGAAAAATCCCTGCCCTCAAGCAGCTTTAATGGAAAAAGCAGTAATACATACACCTACAGACATATACAGAGTATATACAAAATGAATACAAATACCCAATCTATACTATATTTTATATGAGCCTTAATAGATATATCTGAGTCAGGAGAGGGCATAATGAAACCCACCCTTTACCATTCTGGCTTCTCAGCAGAGTTGGAGGAGGGGGCAACTAGCAGCAGCCATAAAATGGTTGAGTCAAATAAATGATGAGCTTCAGGGCATTCCTTACATTTTGCTTCCCTTATATAGCTCAGACTCTTAATGAGAACTTTTGCTGCACCAACCTATTTTTCATTTATCTCAACTCTTTTTTGTGATATTGCCAAACCTAGATTTTGCTTCAGAATGACTTGCTTTCTAATTCTTATCCCTGATTTTGGATTTTGCTGTCTTAGGCAAAGACTGACTTTTCCCACCCATGGGTTTGTCTAATTATCTCCTTCCTCTGCTCCCTGCCAAAAAAATCAGTTTGGTTTTCAATGACACCTTAGAGAACTCTGTTGTGATGAGGTCTCATCTTTACTTTATTCTTTGTTCAACATTCTAACACTGTATTTAAATATCAGGAGGCTAATCTCAAAATCTGGCAGTGAAATCCTGCTGATTCCTATTCTTTTGCAACAACTGAAGGCAGTCCTAAAATTGAAGAAAGCAAATTATAGGTGCTACTTTCCTGTCCTCACCATAGCTCACCTGCTTTCCTTTCTTTGCTGAAGTATTGCCCTGAATATGGGAAGATGAATTTTAATAGTGGGCAAATACAATGTCTTGTGTTTGGGCTAAACATCAACTTCATAACAAAAGATAGGGGAAATATGACCCAATGAGCCTGAAAAAGTCAAGAAAGAATGTAACCAGAAGTAGGGAAGTTTTGGTTCCCTTGTACTCTTAAAGAGTTAGAGCACTTCTTGAATACAAAGTCAGTTTGGCGTGCACATTTTAGAAGGATATTGAGAAGCCAGAGAATGTTCAGTGGAGAGCAAGCAGGATAGTCAAAGGCCATTTGAAAGCCAGTTGAAATAACTGGGAAGGTTTATTGCAGAGAAAAGAAAACTTAGGAAAACACTATGATTGTCTTCATTTATTTGAAGGATTGTCATATGAAGAGGTGTATGACTTGTTCTGATTGCCATCAGAGAGCCATATTTTCTAAGTTTCATTCATCTTGGTTTTCTATTACAACTTGACCAAAGACAGAGTTATGATTAAATGATTTTTTAAGAAGACAATTACACTCTCTTAAGTCTGAAATGCTTTCATATTATTTCCTATTCTTAATGTCCTTCCAATTCTTAAAGACTGTTTAAATACTCTTACTCTGTGATATCTTCTCTAATGACCTCCTCCCAACTTTGAAAACAATAAACCTTTCATTATGTTTTTTTTACCATTTTGTATGCCTTTACACACTAATATTAGTCAAATTTATATTATTTTTCAAAAATATATAATCAATGGGCTATAAGCTCCTTGAGAGTATGGACTACATCTTATTTACATTCCCTTTCCCCAAGAGTCTGGCAATTTACTTCACACAATAGGTTCTTAATATATGTATATCCGAGTATAACACAATATGAATGTGTAGTCTTTGAATTGTTTTTTGAAATCAGGAAAATACTTTTTTTAAACCAAGTCTTCATTAATTCTTAATATTTTAGATTAATTTTCAAGTCTCTTTCATTCTTGCTCTTGCCAAAGCTAGCTAACTTTTAAAAATTGTATTTTAATTTTTCCCCAATTATATGTCAAGGTAATTTTTAGCAGTCATTTTTACAAGATTTTGTGTTCCAATTTTTTTCTCTCCCTTTGTCCTTCCCTCTCCTATTCTTAAAATGGGAGACAACTCGATACAGATTATACATGTACTATCATGGGAAAGAGGAAAAAGATCAAAAGAAAAAAGTCATGAAAAAGAATGAAGTAGATGAAAAAAAAATATGCTTTGACCTTCATTCAGAGCTCATCAGTTCTTTATCTGGATATGGATAGCATTTTCCTTCATGAATATTTTGTATATATCTTAGATCATTGTGTTGCTGAGAAAAGCTGAAATCATTCATAGTTGGTCATCCCCCAATGTTGCTTGCTGATACTGTGCGGGTTGTTTTCCTGGTTCTACTCACTTCACTTTGCATCAGTACAAACAAGTCTTAAAAATTTTTTTTATAAAATCTGCTTGCTCATCCTTTCTTATTGCACAACAATATTCCATCACATTCATGTACCACAGCTTGTTCAGACATTCTCTAATTGCTGGGCAGCCCCTTAATTTCCAGTTCATTGCCATTTTCCCACATTCTCTCCAAAATTTATTATTTTCCTTTTTTGTCATATTAGCCAATCTGACAGTTAAAAGGTGGTACCTCAGAAGTGTTTAAAGTTGCATTTCAAAAGTGATTTTAAAAATTTCTTCATGTACTTATAAATAGTATTGATTTTTTTTCATTAAAAACTGCCTCCTAATATTCTTGGATCATTTATCAATTGGGGAATAGCTTATATTCTTATAAATTTCTTATAAATTTAACTCAGTACTCTATTGTATTTGAAAAATGAGGCTTTTATCAGAGATATCTGCTTCAAAGATTGTTTCTCAGCTTTTTGTTTTCCTGCTAATCTTAATTGCAAAATTGAATAAAACATTTTTTTTAATTTAATGTAATCAAAATTATCTATTTTATATTATATAATGTTCTCTGTTTCTTGTTTGGTCATTAAGCTGTAATTCACTTAACTTCTTTAAGAGTTTGAGTGCTAGTAATGAAGTGCTACACTCAGCAAAAGAACTCCAGGAGATGACTATGAACCACTACATAGAATTCCCAATCCCTCTATTTTTTTGTTCGCCTGCATTTTTGATTTCCTTCACAAGCTAATTGTACACTATTTCAAAGTCTGATTCCTTTTGTAGAGCAAAATAACTGTTTGGACATGTACATATGTACATAAGCCTGGTGTTATGTGGGGGGGGGGGGGGAAGGAGGGGAAAAATTGGAACAAAAGGTTTGGCAATTGTCAATACTGTAAAATTACCCATGCACATAACATGTAAATAAAAAGTTATAATAAAAAAAAAGTTTGAGTGCTATCCCATTTGGTGCATATATGTTTAGTACTGATATTACTTTACTGTTGGGCAACTAGGTGTTAAAGTGTATAGAGCATTAGGCCTGAAGTCAGGAGGATCTGAATTCAAATCTGGCCTCAGACACTTAATACTTCCTATCTGTGTGATCCTGGGCAAGTCACTTAACCCCAATTGCCTCAGCAAAAAAGGGGGGGATATTATTTCACTGTTTATAGTACCTTTTAGTAAAATATCGTTTCCTTCCTTATCTCTTTAAATTAAGTCTACTTTTGCTTTTACTTTATCTGAGATCAGGATTGCTATACCTAATTTTTTTTTTAAACTTCAGCTGAAGCATATTATATTTTGCTCCACATTTTTAAATTTACTCTGTGAGTCTCTCTGCTTCAAGGGTGTTTCTAGTAAACAAACAAACAAACAAAAAACAAGACAAAAAACATAAACCAAACTAAACCACTCAAATAAACAAAAAATATATTGTAGAATTCTGAGTTTTGATCTATTCTGCTATGCACTTTCATTTTATGGGAGAGTTCATCCCATTCACATTCAGTTATGCTTTCCTTTCATCCTATTTTTTATCTTGTTTACCCTTTCCTCCTTTTCTTCCCCACAAGTGTTTTACTTCTCTTTCTTCTCCCTCCCCCAATCTGCCCTCCCTTAAGTCAGTACCACCTTTATTTGATCTCTTTTCCTCCCATTTTCCTGTCAGATAGGACAGATTTTTATATTTAACTGATTTTTTCATGATTCATTTTCATGATATTGATGTTCAAACCATTCTTCTACTTACTCATCTCACCTGGCATCGGTTCATATCTTTCTATATTTTTTTGAAATCAACAATGTTTTATTTCTTACATTACAATAATAAATCACATCAATAAACCACAACTTATTCATCCATTCCATAATTCATGGCTATTATTCTCTTACTTTCTGGTTTTTGTTACCACAAAAGGAGATTTCACACACACACACACACACACACACAACTTTTTTTTAATCTTTTTTTGGTTATTAGCCTAGCAGTGGAAAAATGAGTTAAAGAGTGTGTACTGTTTAACAATTTTTGCATATAATTATTAGACAGCTAGATGACACAGTGGATAGACTGTCAGGCCTGATTTTTTGAAAGACTGAAAGGCTCATCATCCTGAGTTCACATCTGGTATCAGACACTTACTAGTTGTGTGACCCTGGGCAAATTACTCAACTCTTTCTTTCAGTTTTCTCATCTGTAAAATGAGCTGGAGAAGACATTCAGTATCTTTGCCTAGAAAATCCCAAATGGGGTCATAAAGAATTAGACATGACTCAACTATCTGAGCAACAACAACACAAATTGCTTTCCAAAATAATTAAATACATTCACAAGTCAACTAACTATGTATCAATCTGTATGTTTTCTCAGAGTCCATTAACAGATGTAATTTCCCATTTTAATCATCTTTCCCACTTTGATGGATTTAAGATAGAATCTCAGTTTTTTTTAAATTTGCATTTCTCTAATTAGTAGCAATTTAAGGCATCTTCCCCCAAAAGGACTACAGCATTTATATCATAAGATTGTCTGGAAGCACCTGAAATGTTAAGTAACTTACTTAGGGTCACATAGAAGCCTGGTGTTATGTGGGAAAAGTAGATTATAAATCAGATCTTCTTGATTTTGAGGCAAATCAAGCTCTCTTTCCATATACTTTGATGTTTCTGTGTGTTATTTCATCAAGGTTTTTGGAAAAATAGGCAGCATGATAGGGTATATAGGGGTTTAACCTTGGAGTCAGGAAGTCAGGAATACAACTACTAACTCTTACTCATGTCAATTGTGTCATCACAGATATATATATATATATATATATATATATATATATATATCCCTTCACTCTCAATTTTCCCAAGGAACTCCTCAAGGATTTAAGTAACAAATGAGTTCATCTTCATCAATGGGCAGAAGTGAGGAAATGAAGGATAGTGAGGAAATGAAATTACCAATAAAATTATGGGTTCATTACTCTTCTGTTTTCCCCTCCCATAAACAAACAAAGCTATAAAACTTAATATGATTTATTCACTATTATTTGACTTGCACTATAGCAATAGTAACAATTAAAACTCACTTGACTATCTCTAACAGAGGTAGTTATGAAACATAATTATTTTCTTCAAATTATTCTTTGAAATATATAGGAGAACTTTAATTACAATTACTCTTGCAATCTGAATCACAATCTATATCCAGCACCTAAAAATCCACTTTCCATTATTGTCCTACTAATTTATTGATATGATTTAGCTATAAAATTAAATATTAACTATGCTTACTGCTTTTATTTATTTTCTTTCAATATTTCCTTCCTTTACAAATCTATAGAATTCTATTCTTACTGCAAAGACATTCCTGATGACCAATGTGGTACACTGAAACATTAATTGGAGATAAGGGAAGAAAAAGCATTCTCGGATAGTTTCCCTTGGATAAAGATATCTTTCTACTTGATGCTATAACCAATAGCATTGCCCATTTGCTCCTAAAAATAATCATTTTTTTCAGATGCTATATGTTTTAGATTGCTTAGTTTTTATAAAAGAAACAATACCCTTGGACCTGCAAATCCAAATGATTTGGATGCTATGCTAACCCATAGCACATTCTGATCTTGATTGTATAATGAAGACTTCATTTTTATGTGTGAGGAAGAAAATCTCATGGCTCATGCAAACAACATTATTCCTAAACCAGCCATACATCATCATACATGCAAAACCCAAGCCTTGGGTGGGAGAGACTGGCAAGTTAGATGAACCACTTCAATTTTCCATCAATCAAATTATGGTTTATTGTTCAGCTGAACTACCTCAGGCAACACAAATCTAAAAACTGTCATTTTGGAAACATTACATTTTTTTCTTGTCACATTATAACCCAAGCCATGGTCATAAAAAAAGAATGTCATACCATTACTGACTGTAATATGCCCTAATTTAAGAACAGCTAATTCATCTGTAGTTTGTGCTAGGTGCCTACATTTAGAGCTGGTCACAATATTGGGTTACACTAATCTCATGTCATGGCATTACTACATTTATTATTTCTAAAATAATGGTGATTTTTAGAAAAATTCAATTAAGCAGGGAATGGCTGCTTAAAATGGTAGTTTAATGCTCACATTAAGAGAGAAGGGCTACAATTTTAGCATCATGAAATATTTCATATTTTTGTGGCCCAATAAATTGTTGAAAATTTCATTAAAGATTGGGTCTAAGACAACAAAATAAACTCTTCTTCCTATTTTTTGCAGCAAAGAGAGGGATTCATCTGTCTTTGTAAGCCTCAAAAAGTTAAAAAAAAAAACTAATCTTGGAAACATTAAAAATCTGATTGCATTCTGTCATTGTATCAATGCCCTTTATGACATTTACCCTATGAAGCTCCTCTTAAGTTGAGAAATAATCATAGAATGCCAGAGAATCTTAAAAAGCTTTATTTGCAGTTCATCTCAGTTTCTTAAAACAGCCTGGTGCCATTTCTAGAACTAGATATATTTAGTAGGGATGCACAAGACTTCAATGATTGCATTTCTTAGGCTGTTTTCTTTGTGATGCTGGGAGGAAAGAAATGTGACAAAATAAATTTTATTTGCAAAATATGATTTCTTTGAAAGAGAAGGTAATATTGGAGTAAAGAAAGAGTCTTGTTAGAAGCATGGCATTTTCCAGTCGGTATAGAGCTATATTTATGCTACAAATGTGTTCATGATTACCTGATGAAGGCATAAACCTGCTTAAGATATAACACTCATAAATAATACATACTAAAGCCCAAAGATAATCAGACATGTTATAAGAATATACCTTCCCTGCACAAATGTATGTCAATGCTACAATTCATGAAACCCCACTTAATTGACTACCTGATAAAGGAATAAACCTGCTAAAGGAATAGATTTACTGTGCACTGAGGCAATGCCTTTAAGAGGTCTCCACTGAATAAAAAGCTAGTTCCATTGGCTGAGGGGAGATATGTTCTTGAACGCGTGGGGACTTATTAACTGAACTTTTATGTGCCTTTTATGCACCATTTATTTTTTAAAAATCAGGAATTTTCATGATCGCAATTACTTAGGCACCAAAGTCATGTGAAATTCCTGTGGTTGGTATCATAGAATCCACCCTGAAAAATGACCCTAACCTCCTTTAAACACCTCGGGAGTATAGGAGGTAAAGGAGGAAGTGGAGGCAATACCAGAAGAGGTGTATATGGCTCTTCTGAAGGCTGTGGGTTGGCTCTGAAAATAAAGTTTGAATGGTCTTTACTTTAACTCTTTTTCTCCCTTGTTGTGGGGGAAGTATAAAAGATGCTTGTATATATGTGCATATGTGTGTGCATATATATATATGTGTGTGTGTGTATATATATATATGTATGCTCATGTTTGAAATTCTGCTTTTTTCTGAATAGGCATATCTATCCCTCTAAGAAAAAAAAAGAGAGAGCTCATATAAAATATATTCTCCTGAAAAGTACCAAATCGAATGCCATATGCATGTGTGATTTTGTTGGATTTTTCAAAGGTGATCTTGATTTAAAAAAATAGTTTGTAATAGCTATTTTTTATTTTCTAGGCAAGGTAATTGGATTTTACATGTGTCATTCTCAAACTCAAGTTTTTGGTGTCATTTCAGATGAATATGCTTTTGAACTACTAATGTTACTTTGTTTAAAAATCATGACACATTTTCTAAACAGGACTTTTATGTTTATTTTGTAACAATTTCCTGCTCCCCTCCCCCACTGCATTAACTATAGTTTTTTTTTAACTTCCTAAAGAAACAATTTCTCTAAAGCTAAAATTACTTCCCTGAATATGGATTTCTTCTCACAGATGAAACTGAAGATCTGACACTCTTGTGTACAGTACTCACTGCTATGTTGTCCATTTACTGGATGGATGAGGGTGAGGGAGATAAAAGGAAAAGGACAAATTCAATTTCCCAGTCAGAGTTGTATTTTTAATTAGATCATTTAGGTGTCAATATATTTAATTTGGTATGTATGTAAATATCTTCCCCCCCCCAATTTACCAAGAGTCTTTTTTAAAAAATGTTTTCTTGCTGTTTTTCTCTGCTTTGAAGTTAATTTCTAGCAATGCAAGCTTCAATCCAGTCATCATTTGAAGCCTAATTTTATTAAATTTCACAAAATTGTGTAAGTAAATGTAAAAGCTTTGTTTCAATGATATAAAAGAGACAAAACAGACAATAGAAAACAAATTCTGAATCTTTTGATATTCTTTCCTTAATTTATATTGTTTCTTCACCAAAATTTCCATAGCTTCTTCTTTGACAGTTGTAAATAGATACTTAATAAAACATCTATAGATGTCAGTTCTTATTTTAAGAATATATTTCAGACGAATGCCAAAATCTTGTTCTTCAAAATTATCAGCAATAGTTCATAATTTTCATATTTAAGCTATTATTTTAGGACTTTAGATGAATCTATCAAAACATGATAATTTTCGTTAGTATGTGTTTAGGTGGGATTGATTGTAGCAGTCAATCAATACCCCTCCCTCACTCAATGAAATATCTTGTGCCAAGATATTTTTATCAGATGAGGGTATATCTACTAAATCAATCAAAGGGTAATGAATAAGTATAAACAAATTGGTTGATCATTTTGATAAAAATTAGAATGTCTCCCTGGGCAGCCAGTTGGCACAGTGGATAGACAACTGGACTCTGAGAGTTAGAAAAACTCATTTTTGTGAATTCAAATGTAGTCTCAGAAACTTATTCATTGTGTGACACTATGTAAATCACTTAACTTTATTTGCTTTAGTCCTTTATCTATAAAAATAGGCTAGAGAAAGAAATGGCAAGGCACTTCTCTGTCTTTGCCAAGAAAATCTCAAATGGGATTAGGACAAGTTGATCATGATTGAAATGGTTCAACAGTAGCAGCATGATGTCTCCAACCATGGAGAAGATGACAAGAACTGATATGATTACATACAGAAAATATCTTGGGATTTGCTGAAGAGACAGCAATCCTGTATAGGTTTTGGATAAAAGAGTAAGCCAAGCCAGTATAGCACCCAACATTCTAGCATCTAGCCAGTCTAAAATTGAGAATAGTTTACATGAAACCATGAGGTTGAATCATTGTGAGCATGAGGAAAAGAGAAAAACTTCTGTCCTTCTCTATCTCTAAAAGCATCCTAAGAAGAGCAATGTCTGCCCTTAGTGTCTACATCAAAAGCTGAGGATGAAGCAGACATACTGAGGAAAGACAACTTTAATACTCTACCAAAAAATCCAGAATAAAATTATAACACATCCATGCCATTTATGAGGTCACATTGTGATAGATGGAGAAAAAAACATTATAGGAAGTTTTAGTTGTAAATCGGATAGAAATATTCAGTGATCTACAGGTACAAAGTCAAAGCAGATGTGAATTGAAATTCTTTAATGTTTCTATTTCCAGCATCATATTTGTTTCTGATTTTTTTTTTTCTGAGTATCTAAGGTTCTTGAAAGAATGGGGTCATAAGCTTCTTAGGATTATGGCTACATGGAATGAGGTCAGTCAATCAACAAACTTTTATTAAGCATCTGTTTTGTCCCAAACATTATGCTAAGCACTAAGAATACAAAAAGAAAAAAATCTGATCACAGGGACTGTGGCTTTTGTGTTTATTTTCCCACTGGTGTCAGTGGTCAGAGATTGGTGATGGTGGTGGTAAGGAAAATGAGTCCTGTCTTGATAGAGATTTTTGGAGCTAGACTGGAACCTGGAATGCTTGTATAGTGTATGGGGGGCCAAGCATGCAGCTTGAGCTGCAACACTAGTGAGTGTAACATACCACATTAAAATGTAATTGAGAAATATTTGACAAAATAAATAAAAATACAATCAAATGTAGAAAATATTAGATTTTAAAACTAGGTCAATTTGTGGCTTCTAAGGATCCATAAGCATGAATTAGTGACCCTATCTGATTTTAACTTTACCCCTGACCATTTGTATGAGGAAACTGTTATTCTCAAAGGTCTTATGTTATCTCCTTTGGACATTGTGGGGGGGAGGGGAGGAGGTGGCACCTGTGGTTTGGCACATGCCATCTCCTGTCTTTCCTTCAGGATTCTTTTATTGCTTCATGGACATAAATATGGGAAAAGGCCTTCTTACAAAGGACAGGTTGTGAGTTATCCCTTTGATATATAAGTTTTTTAAAATAGGCTCCACTTTATCTTGCCCTCTATATGTATTTTTGGAAGAGTATTTTCTTGATTTGTGGTAAAGTTTTATACCAACTGTCATACCATTTTGTAAATACCTAAAACTTAAATCTGGCTAAATAATTTGTATCAATGAGGGAATCACACTTGAAGGGGCTGATGGGATATAGAAAAAGAGATAACCATTCCAAACCCTTTAGGGTTTATTCCTAGATCCTTAGGGAAGGTGGACTTGGTAGGGATCTGGCCTTTTAATGCCACCAAGGAATCATAAAAGTTAATTTAGCCACAATGACTAACATTCTTAGCATTAAATTAGAGAATAGTTTGTTCTGATTCCATTTTTAAGTAATTAAACCACAAGGCTCATTATTTCAGGGCCCAAGATTCATCAAACAGCTATTTGGCTGTTTGATCAGTAGCATAATAAGTAGTAATTCATCTAGTTTCTCTTTGTAATTTTACCTTTCTATATCCACCTGCTATATCTTTGGACTAAATGAATGAAGAATATATTTTCCAGTAACACATTTCATATTTATTGACACATAAGATTCCTATGGAAACATAATCAAAGCATATTTTAAAAATTGTTTCAACATATTGAAGAAGGTCTAAATGAAGATATGATCACTATAACACATATGACAGTGAGGTCAATGAAGACAGTGAACATAAGCAAAAAACCTGGAAAGAAAAATTGCTACATAAATTATATGTCGAACATAATGGGATTTGAAGTCTGATCTAGCTTGTTTCTAGAAGGGAAAGGTGAATAAAAAATCAGTTAAATTGAATAGGCTTTTTTATTGAAACTCAGGAAATTCATAAGAATTTCAGTAATATTTTTCTAAAACTAAATTCCTGACAACTAGATAGCAAAAAACTAATATACTAATTGAAAAGCATGATACACCAAATGAAAATGATGATAGGTCAATAACTAATATATACTATCTCTTGCTATAATTCATTACTTTCAATTCAGTTATGACTTTGGGTATATAAAATGATAATTTTTAACTTATTACTCTAGAGAATGGTCTTAAGAATGAACCCTGATGGTGATTTCTAGACATTCAAATATTTGTTCCAGTTCAGTTTCCTCTTAAATCGTCAACTGCTCAATACTGATTACTGATACCACAGGTGAAGGCCAAGTCAGGAATGAAATATCTTTACCCTATTCATTCTTTCAGACTTCCTAAGATGGTTAGACTTTAACAACTGAAGTCTGATTTTAACTCGGATGGGATCAGAAAATAAGGGATAGTATAGGGAGGAATTTGTGCTGTACATTTATTATTGCAAATCTATAAAATTAAGGCTTTTGGTAAGATGACTTATTAGATTTCTATGTATTCCCTTGTCTAATCAATCTCAGTGAGGGAATATAGAATTTTCTCTGAATTATTCTCTGAATTAAATAGAGATAGCAGAGTGAAAAAATCTTGGTCATTGACTGATCTACTGAGTCCTTCCCCTCCCCCCATCTCTATGATATCATAGATTCTTTAGTTCTAAGATGTATCCAATTTTCTTGTAACATTATTCTTATTTATTAACGATTAGGGAATTTAAAACACAATTAAAATTTTTTGAATGTTTTTGGCTGCCTGACCTTGTATCTGTGAGGAATCTTTGAAGCAAAACCTAGAAAAATTGTTTTTTGATAAGACAACTGCTCCTTTCTTAGATCTTTTTATTTCTTTCTCACTTCCTATCCCTTTCCCTTACTCATCATTAATTTCTTTTGGAGATTCACTTAATGGCAATAGGATATGGGATAAAATTTAGAAAATGCACCCCATCCAATAGATATCTCAAAATTCTGGCATGAATTAAACATTGTGTTTTTCTTTGGATGTTGGAGCAACCATAATATGGGGAATTCTTCTGCTTTGTATATTTATGCTAAAGACTTTTCCCTCCTCAAAAGTGTGGTTAAAAGCATCATTGGAGAAAACTGTAGGTCAGTAGTGAAACTTGCTTTTTAATCCAAAAAAAATTTTTTTAGCGAGTCATGATTATCCTATAAAAAATAAGGAACAAAATGTCAGCATAAAATTATGTCTAGAGAAGGCTTTAAGAACATGAAAAAGAAAATCATCTTAAAATAAAGCAGCACAACAACCAATAAATGACATGAAACAATGATTAATATAATAATCAATCTATAAACATTTACTGAGCACTTCCATAATTTATGATAAGCACTTGGGATACAAAGGGAGGCAGAAGAGTTTCTATCCTCAAAGAGTTCACAATCTAATCTAGAATAGAATAGACTAGAATATTATAGTAAAAGTTTTTGCAATATAACATACTATGATGCAATAAAATAAAATATGTTCCATGATATATATGTCTAATATAATATTATATAATATGTGTTACAGCAAAAATTAATAAACATCTCTTCATTCAGAGCATTGTGTTAGGTGCTCACATATATACAAAGATTAGTTCAGATATTATTCCTGCCTTTGAGGAAGGTAGCGCTAACACTAGCAGAAATAGCTTGAGAGTTACAAAACAAAATTTTTTTTAATTAAAGCTTTTTATTTTTCAAAACATATTCATGGATAATTCTTCAACATTAGCCCTTGTAAAACCATATGTTCCAATTTCCCCCTTTATTCCCATGTCCTCCTACTTGCCCCATGGCAAGTAGTCCAATATATGTTAAACATGTGGAAATATATGTTAAATCCAATATATGTATACATATTTATACAATTATTGTGCCACACAAGAGAAAAAAGGAAGCAAAATAAAATGCAAGCAAACAACAACAAAAAGAGTGAAAATGCCACATTGTGAACCACATTCAGTTCCCACAGTCCTCTCTCTGGGTGTAGATGGCTCTCTTCACTGAACAATTGGAACTGGTTTAAATCATCTCATTGTTGAAGAAAGCTGCGTCCATCAGAATTGATCATCGTATAATCTTGTTGCTGTGTATAATAATCTGGTTCTGCTCATTTTACTTAGCATCAGTTCATGTAAGTCTCTTCAAGACTCTCTGAAATCATCCTATTGGTTGTTTCTTACAGAACAATAATATTCCGTAATTTATTTAGCCATTCTCCAACTAATGGACATCCACTCAGTTTCCAGTTTCTTGCCACTACAAAAAGGGCTGCCACAAACATTTTTGCACATGTGGGTCCTTTTCCCTCTTTTAAGATCTCTTTGGGATACAAGCCCAGTAGAGACACTACTGGATATGCACAGTTTGATAACTTTTTGAGTATAGTTCCAAATTGCTCTCCAGAATGGTTGGATCCATTCACAGTTTCAGTATTAATGTCCCAGTTTTCCCACCTCCCCTCCAAAATTGCATTTCTTTGATGAATAGTGATTTAGAACACCTTTTTCATATGCCTAGAAATGGTTCCAATTTCTTCATCTGAAAATTGTCTGTTCATTGTAGAAAGCCAGAACTCTGGAAAAGTCTGCTTAAAACAAGGTGTTAACTCAATGGAGTTGATGAGATAATGGTTCTCTAGTTCACATATATTTAGTATGATATAATGATATAATCATTTTAGTTTGATATAATGATATAATCACTCTAGTTTGATAAAATGATATAATCATTCTAGATTGGCTTATACTCAGTATACTGTAATGATGTAATTGTAATAGGGTATTTAAACTAGGGACAAAGTCAGACTCATATGGGGACTGGTTGAGACTGACAGACAGTCAGACAGTCAGACTGCTGGAGGAGACTGGCTCAGACTGAGACTGGGTCAGATTATGACAGACACAGACTGTGAAGGAGACAGTAAAGACTCTGGACTCTATTCTTGTCCATCCTCCTGGTGACTAACCTGCTGAAACAAAGGCCCTAGCTAGCCGATCATTACAGTTTACATCCTTTGACTAATTGGAAAATGGCTTGAATTATTATAAATTTGAGTCAATTCTCTCTCTCTCTCTCTCTCTCTCTCTCTCTCTCTCTCTCTCTCTCTCTCTCGAAATTAGGCCTATGTCAGAACCTTTGAATGTAAAAAGTTTTCCAATTTATTGCTTCTCTTCTAATCCCTCTGCATTAGTTTTATTTGTACAAAAACTTTTTAACTTAATATAATCAAAATTATCTGTTTTGTGATCAATAATGATCTCCAGTTCTTCTTTGGTCACAAATTTCTTCCTCCTGCACAAATCTGAGAGGTAAACTATCCTGTGTTCTTCTGATTTGACAAAATAAAATTATTTTATAAAAGCAGTTATTATCAGTTCAGAGGGAATTGGAATAAACTTCCTGAAGGAACTGTAATTTTTAGAAGATCTTTAAATGAATTTTATAGTTCAAAAGGCAAAGATGGGAAGGATTAATACTCAAGCAAAGAAGCAGCCTGGACAAAGACTGTTGACATGTGTTATTTATGTGTGCATTTGTATGGAGAGTTCTCCATTTTATTAAGAGCAGTCATTCTCAAAGTGTAGTCCCAGAACCTCTGGAGAGGGTTGGTTTATCTAAATTACAAAATATTTTAATTTCAAATATGTTTAAATATTAATAAATATAAAGTATAAGCTAAAACTATTTGGAGAACTCCTGAACAATTCTTAAATGTATAAAGAGATCCTGAGGCTAAAAAGATTGAGAACCACTGATTTAGAATATGGTATACATGGATAATATAACATAAGTTTATAAAAATAAAATATCAGCCATTTATGAAGAGTCTTAAATGTCAGGCTGAGAAGCAAGAACTTTATTGAAAGATGATGGAGAACCAAAGATGATTTTTTGAGCAGAGAAATGATAACTGGATCTAAATAATTAAGATTTTTTTTCTAGAAATGATAGAAAGAATAGAATGGATGGAGGAGAGAATGGAAGTGGGAGTACAAGTAAGAAGGATTCTGTAATGGTCCTTGTACAATAATGTGAATCTGCAACAGAGTGGGGGCAAGGAAATAGAGAGCATGGAAGTGTTATAGGGAAATAGGCCTAACCTTTTAATCAGTAATGAAGAATAGGATATTTAAAGTCCAATCATTATGAAAATGTGATATAATTAATATTAATTGTTTAAATAGTATTAGAGCACTAATCATTAGGTTAATAAATGTATAAAGAAGATACTAACTATAACTAATGACTAATGTTGGGATGAATGCATAAGAATGAGGACTCAAGCCAATGGCATTAGGGAAAGCACTCTAGTACTTTTTAGTGTTACCTGTAGGACTCTGAGGAGGAAATATAGCCCAACTTCTGAAGATCTAACATAAATGGGAGTTGTCACAAAAACTCCTAGATTCTATATTTGGCTACAGATATGAGATAAAATAAAGAGAAGAGTCAAAGATAAAATCAGAGTTACCAAAAAAAAAAAAAGAAATTATCAGGATGATGATTACACAGATGTGAAGACTGAAACTAGAAGCAGGCTAAAGAGGAAAGAAAATGATATAATTTTTGGATATCTTGTGTTTGAGAGGCACATCCAGATAGAAAAAGTCTTTTTGAGCAATTGTATATCTGGAGCTTAGAAGGTAGATCAAGATTAGTTAAATATTTGAGAATGAAAAATATTGAAGAGACAGCTGAATCCAGTTGAATGATACTGCCATGGAGAAAGTGCAGATAAAGAAGAGAGAAGTGTCAAAGACAGAACTACAGATAATGCTCATGTGAATAGATCAGAAAAGAATGAGGAGTAATTTAATGAGAAAAACCATTATCTAGTTTGAAGGAAAACTAGGAGCAAGTAATTTCTCTGAAGCAGAGGAGAAATTATCTAGTAGGAGGAATGGTCAAAATTTTTCAGAGCTGCTTAGAGGTCGAGGATATAAGGAATGACAACAAAACACTAAAAAGAATTAGGTCATTTATGATCAAACATCAATTTTACAGAATATTGCAAAACTGTGACTAAGGTTAGAGTCATATAAAATGTATGAGCAGTCATGTCCTTCTAAGTATTTTTTATTAAAAAGTGTTAAAGATTAATAAATAAATTTTTAAAAAGCATTTTAGTGTGAAAATGACAAAAAAAGACAGTTCAAGGAATGAATTCCCCAAAAGCAGGAAAAAAATATATATTGCAGCTTTTAGTTCTAAATTGGATGGAAATTCCCACTGGTTTTTGTGGTTCTGTGGCAAAATAGATAATTGTGATTCTTCTTTATCATAATTCCCATTGATCAATTTGTGACGCTGAATCATTTGACAATCCAAGCAATTTGATGGTAAGAATTGTCTTTTCTGGGTCTTCAATGGCTTTGGCTACTGAGCAGTAAATATAGAGGTAGTTGACAAGTCATAATCCTCTTCAAATAATATGACTTTTAAAATTTTTCAATTACTTTTGCTGAAAATTTTCCTTTTAAAAAATTATGTATTATGAAAGATGACTTTCTGGGACTATGAAGGATCCATTTAAAAATGTGGCTGATAAGAATAAACAGTCAATTAATTTTGAAAATTAAAAAAAGAAAAAAGAAGTTTGAGTGGAGTGGATAGGATAAAAGGACCAAGGATAAGCTTATTCTAAGTATTCAGAGACCTGAGTAAGTTTGCAATTAGATGAAGAAGAGCCAGACGTGGAACAAAGAAAATCTCCTTTAGAAATAAGAGATATCTCTGAAGGTGATGAGAAAAAAATGGGAAGAAAGAAATGGTAGAGAACTTAAACATCTGTAATTTATAAATAGACATAGTTGTATCATTCATATGATATAAAATATATCTGTTTGTTTTTATCTCTGTTCTCCCACACAGTGCCCAAGATGTTAAGTAATTGTTTCAGGATCATCAAGTTAGTATGTATCCCAGGTGGAATATAAATCCAGGTCCTCCTGACTTAGAGTCCCAATTTTATCAACTGTGCCATGTTGTCTCTTATAGAATATGAACTCTTCTTTTATGCCTTCTCCCTACAAATTAATTTGCATTTATTTTATATACATTTTATCTCAATATGCATTGTTCCTCCAGTAGAATATTGTTAACATTACACATGCTCACTAATCTATGAAAAATTTCTGACTTAAAAGACACTCTTCAAGAGTCATGAAAAAACAATTTCCCATTCTTACTATACTTGTAACAAATATGAGGCATTCATGTCTCCTCACATTTATTCTCCTTAATCTCTCTACCTCCCTCTTGCTGTTTCTCTGTCTCTGTCTACCTTTCTTCATCTTTGAATTCTTAGCACCATAGACAATGCATGACATATAAGAGATAACATAACAAATGCTTGTTGAATTAAATTGAATTGTAATATTACCCTCTAAAAAAGGGTAACTTTCTCTGAGTCATGAATCTCTAACACTCTGGTGAAACCTATAAGCTTCTCAGAATGTTTTAAAATGTTTTTAAAATACATGAAATGAAATGTGTGAGATTATAGAGAAAATCAATTATGTTGTAATGCAGTTGTTAAAATATTATTGGAAAAAGTTCAGAGAATCCAAAAGAAAATACCTGCTTTAAAGGAACCTCAGGCAGCCTACAAGTATGTGCTAGATGATCCTATGTTGTAGATCCTCTGGTCTCTGCCTTCCTTAGCCAAGGATGAAGTGGTAGGAAAAGAGGATACTTTTCAAGGACCTGAGATTTAATTCAGGGGAAGGGTCTGACTGAATTGTCACTGACTAAATTGTAGGCTTAAGTTTTGAGATATTTATGGGAAGCTATGGATTACCCCTGTTAGGTATAGAAATCAGAATCAATCAATCAAAAGAACAAGTAATATTCTGGAAATAAAGATACTGAGTAGAGATTTTATTTTTTGTTTTAAGTCTGACTATTATAATTTGAAAGACAGAGAGAGGGAGATTTATACTTCTTTATGTAACTTGTCTTCTTTACTATGAGTTTCACAGTTCCCTATGCAATAACGGAAGAGGAACAAAGCATTATATAACCAAGGACATGTGCAGAAAGATCATTTTACCTACAATATTGCTTCTGTTGCAGGATTTACAAGCCCCAGAGTGAGTACTGAGATAGGCCTAGTGGTCCACCTTTGCAAGGAGAATAGGAGCAAAGCTAATTTAGAAAGGAAATCTATCTAAACACAATATTCTTTCTTAAATGTGTGGCCGTTGTAGAAATTAGGCAAAGATGCATGTAAAGAGGTATAAGAAAAAGAATTAAAGTAAAAGGACAAATCTCCCTGTGTTTTGTCTTGTTTTTAACTCAGGCAAGGTCCTGGCCACTAGTGATAAAAAGGAACATCTGACCAATTCCATGGAAGATATACCAAGTAGTTCAAACATTTCCCCCCATTGGGGGATATTTAAATATTTATTATATATGAGGGACAGGGGACAAAGTTTTCCAATTGCTCTTATGCTGAGATGACATTATGCTAATTGCTTTGCATCCTAGAATGTCTAAAGTCATCAGAGTAATTTGAAAGTGATAATTTTGTTCAGAAACACTGGAAAAAAACAAAAGAAGAATGCATATGTTTTGGGCTATGACAGAACTAGATAGGTAGCCTCATTGAGCTACATAAATTGTACCCTTCCTCCAATGCCCAATTGTCAATATTACAAATATGTATAATCCTTCAAAGATTTCTGACTTAATAGACAATTTTCAAGAGTTGGGAAAAAGTAATTCTCTATTGTTTTCTTACATTCCCTTTGCTCTTTCTTTATCTTGCTATCTCTCTGTCTCTTCTGTCTCAGTCTCTCTCTTTTGTTATATATATATATATATATATATATATATATATATATAAGTGAATAGATTAAATGATATTTATCATATCCCTACTCTGTTCTGGACACTATGATATACAATAAGGATACAAATGCAAGTTTGAGACAGCTTCTGCCCTCCAGCTTACATCCAAATAGAATGAGACAAAATATACAAGGGAGTGGTGAAGAAAAGTGATTTTGTTCTGGGAAGTCTCAGGGATTACAAGTGGAAGCATAAGACAGTAAATTCTTATACCCTTTCTGATAGCAATTGTTTTCTAGTAATATTGATTTGAATGTTATTCCCAGGAAAAGAAGTCAAAAATGCTGTGTGAGGGAATGAAGTAAGGGTGTTGCAATCGAGTAGATGGCAAGATGACCAACTAGGCCTTGGTTTCTTGGTATATAATTAGATTAGGAGTTAAGCACTGTCTGGGACTAGTTAGACATAGTGGACTTAAACTTACTCACCAATCAGATGGCTTAGCCACAGGGAAAAGTTCCAAGGTTTAGTGGATTCCCTTCTCAATGCATGGTCTCTGTTCAGAGGTTAGTTGGTACAAGTGAAAGAAAAAGGGTAGAGGTAGAAACAAATAGTTCCTGGCTTTCTGGTAACTATAGAGTTATGTGTTCTATCAATGATCATCTGTTAATATCCACATCTTATGTCTCATAGTATCATGAAAGAACAACTTTACAAAGTTCACAGAGGTTATGCCAATAGAGAAAAAGCTCAAGAATATTTCATTAACTTGAAAAAATCTTTAATTATGGTCCTATTGACAGCACATCTATCAATAGATAGATTATCTATTGATAAGTTTGATTATGTTCATCATCACATTAACCATATTGGACATCTCAACTTTCAATAACTGTCCACTAAGTGATAAGGGAATATGATGAATACTAATACAGACAACACTCACATTGATGAAGTGACAAAATCTTGAAAGATTTAGAGTGGTACTTAACTGAAATTTTTATCAATAATAACCAAGCTGCTTGATGCTTTGACTACACTTATTAATATCCCAATGATATTCTATGGCTTAAAATCAAGGAACATTATAATCATAACAAATAAATAGTACAAGTAACCCACAAACCAATGGAAAAAAGCATATAAAATGTTGTTACTTCAGTACATGAAGAGACATAATGTCATTATGAAGAAACATAATATTTTTCAAAGAAAAAAATGTAAGAACAGGTGGAATATTCATGTAGCAAGAATAAGAACAGATTCCCAATACAGAGACAGCTAGGTGGCATACTAGATGGGTGGTACAAGTGAACTTGAAGCACTAACGGGCCGAGTTCAAATATATTCTTGCACATTTATTAGCTGGGCAAGTCTTTTAACTTCTCTGTGCTCCAGTTTCCATTTCTATAAAATGGGTATAATGTTAATATCTATTTTCTAGGCTGGCTATGAGGATCTGATGAAATAACGTGTAAAACATTTTGCAAACTTTAAAGGACAATAATTATTATTAGATGGACAGCTCAAAATTGAAAACAAAGTTTCTAGTACATTATGGTTATATTCTATGAAATATTTAGAGGAAGAAAGGAAAGAAACAAAGAAAGATCATATAGAGAAGAAGGAATAGTGTAAATCAGTGCAGTGAGTTTTCATACCTCTGTGATTACAAATCCAGGTAGGATATATGTATTTATTGGGCAGAGTTAAAGAAATCATACTTGGATCTTGGTCCCATGTTCATAATATAATTTCATACTGAGCTCTGAAAATATGATATTTGAATGGTTATCCTCATTTTGCCCTTTTGATGTTGAATCCTGCATGTGAATTTGGGGATCAATAATTTTCCATCTGAAGAGAATTTCTGATAATGTATAATAGTCTTTTGAAAACAAGTATAGTCTATTGCATACTATGATTGAATTGATTTGGTTTGATACCTTATATTATCTGTAAGTGGAAAGTTGTGCTTAACCACAAATCTAGACAAAATAAAAAGATAGTGAACTTTAACATAAGATAATTTTATAGAACAATCATCCAAAAGATCAGTAAGTATTTTTTAATCAGCAAGGCACCAAGTTTGATACTGGGGTCAGAGAGAGCAGAAATAGAACATTATAGTACTCCCAATGGGTTTGCATTCTATGGCTGGAAAAGATATAAGCAATATAATTAAATATAAAATATAGCTATAAATATAAAGCAGATACAATTAATTTATTGGGAGCTGTGAGGAAAGATCATATAGGTATCATATAGAAGGTGATGTGAATTGATCTTTGACAGGAGTCAAGAATTCTATAGAAAAAAGGTGAGAAGATGGTATATTTGAGGAATTGAGCATAGCCTATGAAAAAAACAGGGAGGTAGTTTTGTTGGAGTTCATGATCTCGAGAAACTCATCATTCTACAAGATGAAATAAATTCTAAAACTCTCACTTCCTCAGCCTGGCCCCATTCCTTGATTCTCCTCCCAGTTTCTGATTGGAGAAGATAGTGGACATTTTAGATCTCCTCTCTGATTCTCCACCATTTAAGAAAAGTTGCTTTGTTGAACTTCATGGACTTTAGAAACTTCTTATTCTTAATATGAAATCAAGTATAAGACTTTCACTTTCTCAGAACATTTCCCTCTGAAACTGAAGGATTTCATTATTATCCAGGTACAGGTAACCTTTTCCACACTATTCAGCTTTTTTTTTAAATGTATTATCTTCCCCATTTGATTGTGAACTTCTTGAGGGTGGGGACTCTCATGTCTTTCTTCATATCCTCAGTACTTCACACAATTCCTGGAATGTACATTAGTAGTTTTTAAATTTTGACACGACTCTGAATAATAAAATAAAAGAGACAATGTGGCATATTGGATGGAGAACTGCTTAGAGAATCAAAAAAAAACTGGATTTCAAGAATTACAATTAATATATAGCACTGGCTATATATTCCTAATCCCTTCTTAAACTGTGAGTCATGATCCCACATGCTATTGCGTAACTGAATGTAGGAGATGAGAAAAATTTGTCATCAGTAAAATGTATCAAATATTCCACCAAGATGTAATTCTTAATGTAAAAATAGACAAGCACAACCATTTCATTAGTTTGCAAATTTGCTTTCCATCTTTAATAAATGGTAAAATTATATGTATACCAAAGAATTGTTTTGAAATAAAGTTCTTTATGATTTATTATCAGTAGATGTTTAGTTTTTATACTTATTTTATCTAGCTATATGCCTGGCATTATGTAAAAATTTCTCAGGTGAAAAGGGGTCACAAGTGGAAAAAAGTTAAAAAGTTCTAGGTATACATGACCTTGAGTAAGTCACTTAATTTCTTAATGCCCCGGAAAAAAAATTATTAAGATTGTAGATTGCAGAAAGATTGCCAATCTTCATTTGTACTTGGAATTTTTCACATAAATTTCAAAAAGAGAAACAATAAATTAATGCTTATCTTTTCTGATAATTTTTCCCCTGGCTTATACTTGGAGTTTGCAGAATATGTTTTACATTTAAGGACTTTTTCTGTTAAGTTTGTCGTTGTTTCTACAAACCCCCTAAACTACATATTAGATAAAAATTTCTGACTTTTTTAAAGGTTTGAAATGTATCTATATTGCATCAAAATTGTAAATAAAAAATTGTAATTTTCCATGGGGAAAATTTTGTTGAACTGAGATTTGCGTGAGTTAAGGAGATAAGGTGACAGTCATACTAGGAAGGACACCATTAATTAGTCCTGAGAGGACTTGAGGGAGCTCAGGTTAGAGGAGAGAAACATTGGATATTTATACTAAGCACTATCAGAGGAATATGAGATGAGACACAGGATCAATGGCTATTATTGATAGCAAGGAAGTGTACTCACCCTACCTGGAAGTTCACCTGAATGCTGCCATCCTGGAACAATATTTATTCACTCTGTGCTAGTTTTGACTCTGTGTCAATCAATCAATCACTCAAGAAACACTTAATGTGTGTCAAGTGCCATTGCTTGTCACTGGGTATAAAAAGGTCAAAATGAAATAATCCTTACTTTTAAGGAACTTATATGCTATCAATACTCTCTGTACTACAGTGATTTCCATTATGCCTTATTTTGGATGACATTTGGATGAATTACAGGAACCTATATTGTTTGCTAGTTGGAAAAAGGAATTATGAAGTAAACTGAATACTCATTTTGTAACATTTATTTTGTTCTACTGTAATATCTAATGAACACCATTATTTTCTCCCCTTAAATTAATATTTTTGTCTTTCTTTGTAACATACACATATATATTATAAATATCTGCATATATGAAATGAGGGCCCAAATCCTTAAAGATAAAATATATTTAGGCAAAATGTATTTTTCAAAAACTACTATCTTAATTCAAAATTAATGGGAAATTTTCCATACATTTACAGACAAATATTCAGACATATTTCAACTTTTATTTTAGATATATTTTATTTTATATTTTTATATATTTATTTATATCCTATTTTAGACATAGGAACTAAAATTTAATGTATATAGTAAAATTAATGATCTAACTGAATATAACTTTGTGAAAGTTCCAAAGGACTTTGAAAATATATCAAATTTTTCTTCTATTTTTTTTATCAGATAAGGGTAAGCTATTGCTACCCCAGAAATTCTACCTTTCTTCTTGAAGCTTCCACTCATGGGATCTCTACTCTGTTGAATAGAAAGCTGGATCATGGAGAAAGAGGACTCCAAGAAGGAGGTTTGTAAGATCCCACAGAGTCACTGGAAATTGAGCCAGTGGGTATATAAACTTTCCAAATGAGCAGCAACTCTGCCAGGAGACATGGCCCTGCTGTCAGATACAGACTCTAAAGGTTCCTGGGTCGATTAGAGTGCAGCCTTCTTCATTTCAAATCAGGACCTTTTGTGATAGCCTGGGACTTTTTAAGGCCTAGTGGGGCCTGCATTAGGAGCAAGGCCAACTAGAAAGGACCTGAGCTGCCAGGGATCAAAGGGTATTATTTGCTACGGGAATTCATTTGAACATCAGTCTAAATGGGACTGCTTCTTACTCTTGCATAAAACCCTGGTCCAAGCCTGTGTTGTCTGTTTGATCCAATCTTAAATCCTGCTTGTCAGAGAGATATATATTCCAACCTAAGTCGTATCTATGAATGTGACTTGTCTAGACTTGTAGCTATGACCTATCTCAATTCTGGTCTATCTGACCAAATCTTCTGTTTTAAGTATAGCCTTCAACCATGACTGACCTTAATTCAGTCCAACTACCTGTGCATTGAATAGCAGCCCTGATACACTACTGAATCTGGGACACTCCTCAGTTACCAAGTCACCCCAAAAATACTTTACTCAGGAAAGATGCCTTCCCAACACAGTTATAAAACCCATGCCTAAAGATTGCTGCTGCAAAGACAGTTATGGCAGAACTACTGACCAGTTTCCAGAAATGGTATCAACTAGTAAATAATAGATGGTTAAAGTAACAGGAGCCAGAGGGATCCTGTTGAATGAAGCAAGAGTTTTTGAGTGTCCTGCCTTTGGTATTGACTTCCTTATCTTATTTCAGTATGACCTTATCCCTGTGATCTTATATAATACAGGAGAAGCTGCTTTTATGACACAAATAAAAGGCAATTTCTGGCTAATAGTCTTAACTTTTAAATTAAAATGAATATTTATAATATTTTTTCAAGTGATAATTTAGTCATGATTTGACAAAGAAGAATTTTGTATACTGATATTTAGATGGGAAATTAAATCAAAGTAGGATAAAGTGATAAACTTTACATGATATGATGGAAGAAGTGAAGTATCCATTTAAATTGTTTACTTGTATATCACCATAATTTGGAGTGTTGTGAGTTTTATTTCAATATCTTTTAATCAAATGGATTTGGAATCTCAATGAAAAGTTCTTGGAAGAAACAAATCCTGGAATATCAATACCCTGTTCCATATAACTTTTGCTTATATCTTCCTATGTTTGTCACAAAACATCTACCTCAAATGATGGAGGTCTTCCTCACTTTGTCTTGACAAGGACACTGAACATCTCTCCTTCTTGTCATGTGACCAGTCAATGTTAAAAATGTACTTTCTTTGGCTTTCCCTGAATATCTCTCCTTCTAGTCACTATATTAAGTTTATAAAGAGCCAATATAAAGTAGTAATAACAGTAAATAAGATTGTAAAAAGGAATCTGGAAGTCACATATAAACCTTCTCAAAGATCAAAGAAGCATGATTTTCAAACTATATCAAAATTTGACTAAAAGTTATATCCTGGTAACAAGTGATAAATCAGCAGAATCTATCTAGCTGTTTCTATCAGGACCTTTTAATTCTATGGTATGTAAATTCCATCCCTCCACAGTTCCAGACCAATAGAAGATAAAAAGGTGCTGATAACTTAGAAATGTAATTTTGAAGTTTACCAATACTTTGAGATCATTTGAATGTTTAAAACCACCCCCAGGTGGCACGGATAGAAGTTGGTCTGTTTCCCCCAAAAAGTCTATGAAAATGAGAGAAAACTCTCTGGTCAAACTCCTGTTCTGTCCTATATTAAGAGTACATCTCCAATTGAGTCCATGCTGTACAGTACTCCCAACTCCTGGTTCCAGGAATAAAACTATGCCTTTATTTCCCTCCAGCATCTTGCCTTACTTAACCATTATATACCCTATGCCCATATCTCTACACACTTTCACCCCTTCTTTCAGTACCTTATTAAAGTGTGATTATTGTTCTATTTCCTGTTGCCAATTGTGCTATTTTTTTTTCTGAGTGAAAACTGAACATAAGTAGCTCCATGTCATAATTTTATTAATTAATTCTTAATTTACATCCATCCTTCCTTTCTAAGTCATTTAAAAAATTTAATAAAAGAAAATTCCTATAATTTATCACAGAAAGTGTGGTAGGAAATATTTCTTTTATGATTAAAAAAATTCTCCACTAAATTGTTTTATTGAATTGGATAAAATCATTTTGAATAAAGCTTGAAACTAAAATCATTCCAGAAAATTTCTTAGCTTGAATATATATTATCTATATTTTATATTATCTATTACTTGTATCTATCTTAGTTTGTATATTTTTTCTGAGATTACCACCCTTTGTTTCAATAGCTTCTGACTTTAAGATATTGACATGTGTGTGTGTGTGTGTGTACATAAACACAAACACATACATACACACTTCTTGTATGTCAAACTTGGAAAAAATAAGGTGAATTAATGGATATTACTTTTTTGTCTCTGGTAAAATAAAAATATTATAGATTTTTGGTGTATTTCTCTATCTTTGCTATCAACTTCTGGCATAGATACTATCATTTCCTAAAACTAGAACACTTTAAGATATACTTGATGGATAAGTTATTTGTATACATTGAATATATGAATCTACCCATAGTATATTCACATTCATATCATTTTAAATTTGAAAATATAAAGAAAAAAAGTCTTTGTTTCTAACATTCTAACATTTGAGATCAAAATACAAATTGAAGTAATTTTTCCCCCTCATACATATAACAAAGTTATTTTTTCAAATGACATTCTTTCCTGAGAACATTGTTTTTATGAATATATGTCATGATAATAGCCAACATTTAATATTTACAAAGCACTTTACATATTTGTCTTATTTGATCCTAACAACAACCATGTGAAGTAGGTGCTATTGTTATACTCATTTTATAGATGAGAAAACTGAGGCAAAGACTGGTTAAGTGATTTGTCCAAGTCACACAGTTATTAAGTATATGAAGAAAGAGTACATCTAAGGTCTTCTTGACTTAGTGTCTGTCACTAGCTACTGTACAACTTAGTGTAGGGAAAGGGAATATAACATTCCCAACTTCCTTTCCTCAGGGATGAGGAAATTTAGGCACAGAGAGGTTAAGTGAATGGTTTAAATCATTTTATAAAACTTTTGCTTCATACATTTCTGTTTTATATGACTAGGATCAAAACTTATTCTTTTAATTGTTGTTTAGTACTTTATCTCATAGGCAATATCACCAAAAGCTTTATTTAAAATTTATGCAAATGTCATACACTTTATCATGAAGGTACCAATTCAAAAATTAATGTTCCCTTTCCTTACTTCCTGAAAGTTGCATAATTTATATTTTTAGTGTAACTCAGAAACTCTCCTCAGGAAAAAAAAATAAAACTTTTGTCAAAGATAGCTAATTTCAATAGGGGAGTTCAAAAAAGAATTTTTGAATTTGGTAAGAGATATATTTCAGAGGAAAGTACTCAATAAAAAAGTGAATTAAAGGCTGAATATTATTTATCAATTTCTTCTGATTGGTTATTCAAAATTAGGAATTGGAATTGTAAAAAGTTGTCAATGAGCACTGTAATTGTTAGGAATTAAAGTTAGAAAAAAACTTGGCATTGATAATTGGGTTTCATTGAATATGAACTCTAGTCAACTTACAAATTAAACATTCACACAAATAATTCACAGCTAGATTTTACTGACCTTGGGAAACCAATCCATTGCACAAATAGCTTGAAAAACAATGGTTTTCTATATGTGAAATAATACTCTCCAAGAATTTGGCAACCCACCCTTTTTATGGTTTTCCCATGTTGTCTGAATTAATTTTCAACTTAGAAAAAAATTGTTTCTAAATATCTTGGAAAAACTACAATATTTTAGAAAACATTTTTTCCTCTTGTCATATAAGAAATGGAGCAATATGAACCTTTACTGAAATATATTAATTCTCATGGTTGGATGGTCCACAAGTGTAAAAACTAATTAGAGAAAATGGCAAAAAATACCAACCTTTATTTTTTGGAAAGTAATGTGAAATATGCTGATAATAGATTAAATGGCACCCAAAAAACTTATATGTTCAATGATTTTTTTTAAAGCACAGTTTTTGCTAGTGAATTATGAACCTGGAATGGAGGCAATGTTGTAGGGTGGGAAGGGCACCAGTTTTGGAATTAGAAAGATTTTAATCTATTATCAAGTGTTTTCTATTTGTGATCTTGGGTAGGTCTATTAACCTCTCAACCTCAGTTTCCTTATTTATAAAATGAAGAGGCTCAATGATGTCTAAGATTCCTTCCAGCTCTAAAGCTTAAGTTCTGTGTTCTTACAATCCTACATAAAATATAGGAGTATGAATGGGCCAGAACTCTGTACCTGAAACAAAGATTCTTACAAAGTGCTAACTCAATGGAATTGATGAGACAATGGTTATCTAGTTTAGCACTAATAGTGATTAATAGTTCTCTAGTTCAGTATGACTGAATTAATCTTACAACAAATAATCGTTCCCTAGTGATATAATGATTGCCTTATACTCAGTGTACTGCATATAAACTGGGACAAACTCAGCCAGAGAAGGACTTGGAGACAGACTTGGCAAAGACAGAGGACTAGAAGTGGGATCTCAAGGTCTCAGAGCCAAGGAGACACATTCACTCTATCTCCCAACACCATGGTGGCTGACCTGTCTTCCTGCTTCCCCTACTGAGGTCAAAACCAATCTGAAAGATCTCTAGAAAACTAGCTGAGCCCCAGGAAAGGAGACAATAAAGAATTTTGGACTTTATTTCTGGCTATTTTCATGGTGATTATTCTGCTGAAACGAAGGCTGGTCCAAAGACCTCCAGAAAACCAACCAGAACCTTACAACATTCCATTTATATTTTCCCCAAAGATTGCTATAGTGTCCCCCAAATTGGGGTGCCAAAATATACCATCTGTACTAACTCTCTGGAGGATCTTGGGACCAGCCTTGGTCTTAGTGGAGGAGTGAGGAAGGAAGGATCACAAGAATGGTCAAAGATGGAGTCCTTATTTCAAGTCTTCTCTTTCCTTAAATACCTTTATAGGATTACATCATTACAGCACACTAAGTATGTGCCAACTAGAAAACCGTTATATCATCACATCACACTGAGCAAGTGCTAACTATAGTAGCATTACATCACCACAGCACACAGTGCAAGTGGTAACTATAAGCAGCCTGCTATTGCTATGTAAATGACTCTCTTTACTTTAAGTATCCCTTGCTTCAAGTAGAACACAGGTGATCACCCTCTCCTTGACTTCTCAGGAAGGGTGAGAGCCCCAAAGGGAGGGGGGGAGCCAAACCAGACATTGTCAGCAGGTTCCCTCTGGGCTGAAGGGTCTTATACCTTACCCAGAGTTCTCTCACTATCTGCGGCCCTCTACAGATTGCTTTTTATTACACGAGCTTATATTCTTTTTTATGACAAGTTTAGGCTCCCAGAGAATTGAATATAGACACTTTCAGAAATCCTTTGATTCTTCCCATAATCCCCCTTATGAAAGATATGATTCCTTGGTTAAAAAACTTATTCTGTGGCCTTCAGGTAATACTAAATTGATAGCATATCTTTATATCTATCTAAAGTTATTGATGGACACACTATAGTTATTTCTTCAGTTGTCTAACATACTTATAATATTCATATTTTTAGCAATTATCTACGTCATTTTAATCTTATATCAACATCTTGTAGTCATTTGAAATGGAGTGGGACAAAAAACAAAATCCCTCTTTCTGTTCCAGTCATCAAAAACATTTTTAAAAGAAGACTAGGCTTGGATTATCAACTGATAATTTTAATTATAAGTTCTAAATAAATTGGTCCTTGAAACATGTGATTTCATTGGGAGGTGATGTTCTGAGGTTGATGACATAAGCTTCTGAATTTACAAATAGACTTTCCTCTTTAAAAGGACTTTTTACCACTTTTGATCCATAGTAAGAAGCTAGGTGGCACAGTGCACAAAGCACCAAGAGTCAGAAAGACTCTTCTTCCTTGTAATCCAAGGCCTTCAGATCTGGCCTCAGATACTTACTAGCTCTGTGACTTTAGCCAAGTCACTTAACCCTATTTGCTTTAACTTCCTCATCTATAAATTGGGTTGAAGAAGGGAATGGCAAATTATTCCAATATCTTTGCCAAATAAGCTCATGAAAAATTGGGTACAGGAATAACAATAAAATGAATGAACATCTGGCAGATCTTGGAATGGGTTGGATTTTTAGTCAAAAGATCTTTGTTCAATTAGTATCTATGACTTTATTACATTGGGCTCAGCTAGAATTTTTTCAACAGTAAAATGAAGGGGTTGTCAAGAGAAAGCCTAATGAAGGAAGGGTAAAAGGGAATGAATTATGAGAGGGGACAAGAGAGAGAGAGAAAGAGAGAGAGAGAGAGAGAGAGAGAGAGAGAGAGAGAGAGAGAGAGAGAAAGAGACAGAGAGAGAGACAGAGGCAGAGAGAGACAAAGACAGAAACACAGCCACAGAGACAGAAAAAGAAATAGACAAAGAGACAAACAGAGATAGAGACAGAGAGGAAGAGAGAGACACACACAGAGAGACAGACAGAGACAGAGACAGAGAAAGAGAAAGAAAGACAGGAACAGAAAAATTCAGAGATAGAGAAAGAAGAGACTGAAAGTAGCAGCAAAATAGGGAATCTATCTGGGCCTGAGAGGGGAAGTGAAGATGATGTATATGGGGGTGATGAGGGGTTTCTGTAAGAAGGGACTGATGCAAAATTTGTGTTAAGTAGAATTCATTACAGGGACTTAGTACTAAATTGAAAGAATACACACACATATTGCAAATGGAAATTTGTTGTCAATCATTTAAATAATGGTTGACTTTTATGACCTTATCTGGGGATTTCTTGGCAAAGATACTGGAGTAATTTATAATTTCCTTCTCTATTTATTTTTGCAGATAAGAAACTGAGCCAAATAGAGTCAAGTGATTTGCCCAACTACACATAGTTAGTAACTGTCTGAAGTTATATTTGAACTCAGATCTTTCTGATTCTAAGCCTGATACTTATCTATTGTGTTATATAGCTGTCTCTTATGGAGAATTTTATAAAGATTCAATTATAAATAGAAGACTGGGGAAAGTAGTTAGAAAATATACTGAAAGCTACTTCAAACAAAGAATTATCTACCTAGAAAAATCACATTTAAAATATAATGACATATGGAGAGTTAAAAAGGTCTGAAATTTGTTTAAAACAAATCCAGACAAAGAAAGATTCACCATAATGATTTCACATAATTTAATAACAAAAAAGATAATGTTAAGGGGAACAAATAGAGAAACACTACGCTCTTTTTTAAAGTACCATAGTTAAGTAATTGTGTCTTTTGGCTCAACTCTGAGATTCATTTAATTCATGAAGCTCCCAATGCAGAATTTCCATAGTAGATGAAGATTAGCATTTTCTTGGCAATATATAGCCTTAGAAATTTGCTTTGGCAGTTAAAAAGACTTTCTCTGGGTCTCAAGACAGTATCTATCAGAGGCAAGACTTGAACCTATCTTCCTTACTCCAGAACCATTTCTTTCCAAAATGCCATATTTCCTATCAGTAAAACATTATCAATTTTAAGTATACATTTACCAAATTTCCTAGTGAGTTATTAAAGGTAAAGCTACTAAAATGAGAAAGTTTTAATTTTTAGACAATAATTTTAAATGACTTTATTGTTTCTCTTTAAGAACTTGATAAATCTAAAAGAAAGATAAGCAAAGAAATTACAGCTCTGAATCAAATCTGGAAAAAATAAAGTTTTAAATTTAAAGAGATTTCTTGTAATTGTGGAATGGAAATATTAAAGAGGATATTGATATTTCAGTCTCCTATGGTCCCAACACAATAATTGATTATTAAAGAACCCACAAATAGATTCATAAAAGATGGCTTAGGCAGCTAGGTGGCTCAATGGATAAAGTGCTAGGTTTGAAGTCAGGATGACCTGAATTCAAATCTGGCCTTAGACACTTGCTAATTATATGACCCTGGACAAATCATTTAACCTCTGTTCACCTTAATCCAGTGAAGAAGGACATTGAAAACCATTCAAGTATTTTTGTTAGGAAAACCTCTGGACAGTATGTTTCACCTGGTCACAAAGAGATGGACATGACTGAACAATGACAGAAATACTATTAATTATATCCTTACAGATACTTAGTAATGAAATTGTTATAAATGAAGGAAATATGAAACAATATGTGCATCTAAATATAGATAAGCATGAGACAATATACCAAAATATTTAAGAAATTGCTAACGTAGGTCTTTGTAGTATTTTTGCCTTGGTAAAAATACTTCACCACTTCAATGAATCTATGACTTCATTAATTGGAGTATTCTTTCCTATTCATCCATGTTTTTTAATAATTGTGATTTTTGTCCATGAACTTTCAGTAATTTTTGGCAATGTCCATCCAGTGTGCCTATGAGTTTTCATCTAGTTACCTTGATATTGGCATGGATACTAATGAAGCACGTGGGCTCTTAATTAGATATTTTCCTTGCTACATGGCAGAAAAGCCCATTTTAATTTCCATGTTTTATATCATTCTTGTGCACAATACTTTATTGGTAATATATTACAACTTAATTACTCCTTCCATTGCCTTTAGGGTGACTGGAAACTGTAATTCTTTAAAAACTATCATGATTCATAACAGTTATAGAGAGTCAAGTTAAGTCAAGAAGCATTTTTAAAAGCAATTACTATTTGACAGACACTGCTAAGCCTTGAGAATAAAAATACAAGCAGAGCAAAAGACAATCTCAGTCACCAAGGAGTTTACATCAAGGAAACAATACATAAAAGGGAGCTGAAAATCAAGGAAGATGGGGGAGGAGGTGATGATACTCAACCCAGAGACATAGTTCACAAAGTCCTGTGAAGATGAATTGAGTGTAGCCTGGAGAAGAATGAGGACATAGCTAGTCTGAGCTCCTCCTTAAAATGGACATTCTGGGAGGAAGTAGTCAATCAGAGAGATAGTAACCACAAGGGAAGAGTCTACTTCTGATGTGAGAAGTAGTCTTGGGCTGGAGTGGGTTCCCAATGTAAAGAGCTTTTTAGGCATGATAGAATATATCCTGTAGAGATGAATCGGCATTGCAGTCTGGAGATGAATGTAAAACGAGCATAGTATCACTGGAAGACTACTGGAATTAATCAGGCTTTTGTTTCCAAGAGAAATTTAGCAATTCTTTAAAAGTCATGCATGATATACCAAAGGCTATCCAAACTGTTTTCTCCATCTTATGAAATTCTAGGCCAACATCGTCCTCCATTCAATATGTTTTATAAATTATCTATCAAGATCTAATGACTCAGTTATATGAACTGTTAATCTGTTTGCAAATAACTTCCTCAATAATAGGGATTTTTTATATAATTTATTTTTTTCATGTGGATTAGTTATTCTGAGTTATTGTGAATCTCATTTAGAACGTGAATCTCATTTAGCGTAATCATCCACAATGAGGGTCATAAAGGGGACATTACCTCATTAAAAGAATCTTAGGAAAGATTATATGAACTGATAATAGAGAAAGGAAAGTAAAACTAGGAAAACAATTTAGAAAATGACCACAGTAATGTAAATAAAAACAATACTCAAAGGCAGCTGAATTCAGATTCAATGCCATAATCAATCAACTAATAATAAAAAGTTCTCCCTTTTTTTGATAGAGAAATGGAGAGCTTTGTGTACAAAATCTTAGATATAATGTCAGATAAGCTTGTTGGGTCAATGAATTTTGCCAAACTATTTTTCTGTTTCAAAGGAGTCATGCCAGGAATGATTTTGGTACAAATTGCAAAAAAAAAAAAAAATTGCCATTAATTGTTACTGATTCAAAGCTTCAGAAATTAGAATTGTCCAAGAGTGGGATGGACTTCCTTGAGAGTCACTGGCTTATTTCTCAGTGGAAGTCTTCAGGCAAAGGCTGAATGGTCACTTTTGGGGGATTCTTGTATCTTGGATTGGGTGGTTTCTGAGGTCACTTCCATCTCTTAGATCTTCGATTTATTAAGGATCTAGGAAGGATTCAAAGCTATATCTCTTGATTCTAAATCTAGCAATCTATTCATGATATAATTATCTCTCAAGGTGATTTTGTTTTCTTGAAAGTCATGCTGATGGATCATAAAAAAGTCCTATCAAGCTGGACAGGCTTGAGCATGGGCAGGATAATGGGCTCTGTACATATTATTGTCCAGTCTGGATAGGTTCATCATCAGAAGAGCATTCACTAGGTGGTAACTGTCTTCTGGCCAAAATAACTCCCTGAAGCTATCTCCCAAAATGGGAGAGCAGTGTTGCTCACAGGCTAAATCTCAGTACTTGAAAAGTTCTCTGAACTATACTAAAATAATTCATCAAAGACTTCAAGAACAGGTGACCAGAAGAATAGAATATGATTATCAATCAAAATTTAGAAAGATTAAAATTAATAAAAATATTTTAGCATGACAAATTATAAATGTATTATGTAAATATGACAAACTTTTTTTCATCTTAGCAGTATGAAAAAGCAGAGCCAGAAAGGCATCTTAGAACTTTGAAGTTCCAAAGACCCTGATAACAAGGACTCTAAGGTTCAGAAATGTAAAATGAAATAATATAATAATATGTTTACTTAAATAATGTTATATAACTGATGCTATGCCCAAGGGCATATGGGAAGTTAAAGGGAGAACAAAATTTTAAAGTAGCTAGGTGGCAAGGTGCATAGAGCCACAGGTCTGCATATCCCTCTGAGTTCAAATCTATCCTTAAACACTAGCTAAGTTACCCATAACAAATCACTTAACCCTATTTACCTCAGTCTTCTCATTTAAAAAACGATCTCTAGAAGAAAATGGCACTCCAGTACTACTGGCAAGAAAACCTCAAATTGTGTCCCAAAGAATCAGACATAATTGAAAAATGAGTGAACAATAAACCTCTAACTCCAAAATCAATATAATTTCCACTTCACTATGCTACCTTGATTTGACTGAGTGAAGGGAGTACTATTATTAAGTAGTGGTCATTGGAGTATTAAATTAATTAAGCATAGGATCTTATATATTTTCTAGAATTATTTGGAAAGAATTATTAGGCAAGCTTGGATCATAGTTCCATGACAAATTTCATAAAATTGAGGTTTATCTATTTTAAAGTAATCAGTGAATAACTCATAAGGTTGATTTGATATGGTCATTCATATTCTGGTAATAGCCAGACCAGGAAATGATCAATCTGAATGAACAAAACAGTTCATTTTCACAAGAGAAAAATTCATTGACAAGGCCTTTGTGTAGTTCATTACTCTGATGATCCAGATATATGGTGGAAATCAGTAAGATGAAAACTTTTGAAACAACAAGATTCTTCCATCTGTTCACCAAATTTTGATAATATTTAAATACAGAAGTACTAAAATCATATTAGTGTAGCCAAATGTAGGGAGAGATAGCATGTTGGTGAGAATAATGTACAAAAATCAGGGCTTTTTAAATTGTTGACTAATATACATACTAAAGAGAGGAATGTTAGCCAGAAGTGTAGAGCTGGAGCTTATTGATGCTGCCCTCTCCACTTAGCTGTTATTCTTGGTTGGATTAATTTGTATGCCAATAGGGATAAGTTCTTAGAAGGGAAGTGATTTTCATAGCCTCAATCTCTACATGCTAAATGGCAAAGCTCCCTGAAACTATAGCATAGGAAACACAGAACAGATCAACAGAAACTTATAAGGGCTTTAGTTGGTATTTGTCTGATAAAGGAATAGTACCACAAACAGTTTACACAACAAGATTAAACAATCCTTTTAGCATGGAGAAGACTGAGTTTAGTTTTTGTTTGTAACTCTTATTCAAGTATGGTGGCTCATATGTATAATAACAATCAACTAAACCAATAATAAGCTTTCTAGTCATTATATCATAGAGTAACTTTTATTTTATTGTGAAAAGGCCAAAAATTGGGTAGTTCTCACATTGAATAATTGCCTCGGGAAAGAAGAAAAGGAAGTGAAAAGAAGGGAAGCAAAATAAATAAGCAAATAAAGTGCTGCATTCAATATGCCAGCAAATTTGGAAATCAATGGGCACATACACACACATATATATATATACACACACATGTACACAACACATATATATGTGTGTATATTGCTAAGTACTTACACTCAAAAAGGTCAGGACTCATTGAACTGGATGACTTTTAAGTTGAAAAATTCTCTAAGAATTTTAGCAAATATTCTCCCTCCATAATTTTTTTTGCTAATGGGAATTTAATTGTTTATGGTACTTCCTTTGAGACATCTTCTGCAATAGCTTATCTTGTTGAGGTTGGCAAATAATTCAATTCAATTGAGTCAATAAATAATTACAGAAATTGTCCCTTCCAAATTGTAGGGGTGAGGGGCACAGTGTCACCATGAATTGGAAAATCTGTATAAAATTTTTGGCTCTCCCTTCATCCCAGAAAAGAAGTCTGAATTTTCTTCTTTTCCTTTTATGGGGTGTTTATCTTATTGTAAAATTTTGGTTTGATATTGTAAAACATTATGTATTTATTTTATTTATTTGTGAATTTCTAAACTTTTCTGTATCATCTGCTGACCTTCATATGGCATTTATGGCTTCCACAAAAGTACCCCAAAATTTCCATTTAATTTCTTATGTCAGCTGATGATACATCAAAACCATGATGGGAAAAATTGAAATGTGGAAAGTATAACTGTATTGCTATTATGTGCAAGGCACCAAATAATACACAGTCTTTAAATTGCTTTCAACATATTGGATGAATGAGTAGAATTCTCCAATTGTAATTCCTGTGGAATTTTTTATTTATTGCTAAATTACCAATGACTTTGAATATTAAAGAGCTTGCAAGCTATCAAAGAGACAAAAAGGAAATATTTGTCACATTAAAAAGTTTTTCTGAATTGGTAGAAAATAAAAACAATATATATATATATATATATATGTATATATATATATATTATATATCAAAGTCGTGACGTTAAAGAAATGTATGCATGTGGTAAACTACTTTCTATGAAAACTTATGTCAAATGTTTTATAAATGAATTAATTAATCATTAGTATCTAAGTATTAGTATAGATAATGAGGTCCTCCAGATACTCCTATTTTATGTGTTTGAAGAAATATTCTTTGAAGGAAAAAATTGGCTTTTGTTCCATTTGTGTTTGTATTTCAAGTACTTAACAAAGTACTTGGCACATAGATAGTAAGTAATAAATTCTGGTTGAATCATTCAGTATAGATAGATAGATAGTATTGTGTTGATTGCATCAAGGGCAGAAACATTGAACACAAAAGTTCCTAAATGAGAACCAACAATTAACTGAGTTCAGCCTAATTTTCTTTCTCTCACCCTATCACATTCAATAAGTTGCCAAGTCCTGTTATAACTTCCATGGTAGTCTCTTTTTTCCATTCTTATATTTCCCCCTTTATTTTCAGTTACACTATCCTCATTATTAATGTCTTTTTGAGTATATTGATGGAATATTGGAAAAACCTGCTGAACTTTCTCTTCATACATTTCTTCCCATTTTTTTACCCTTTATATTTCTGACAAATTCATTTTTATGTAAAGATAAGATTGTTCACTCCTTTGCATAAAATTTTTAAGTGCTACTTATTACTTCCAAAATTCAAACTCTTCAACCTAGCAATTACAATGATCCTCAATTTGATGGGAAAATTGAGACACTAAAGCATTGTTGGTGGAATTGTAAACTGATCCAATCATTCTGGAGAATAATTTAAAATTATGCTCAAAGTGCTATAAAACTTTTGTATATACCCTTTGATATAGACATACTATTACTATGTCAGTATTCTAAAGAGGTTAAAAAGGGTGGAGGGGGAAAGGACTTATTTGCTCAAAAATATTCATAGCAGTTCTTTTTGTGGTGGCAAATACTTAGAAGTGAGGGGATATCTATCATTTGGGGAATAGTTGAAGAAATTGTGATATATGATTGTAATGGAATACTATTGTGCTATATGAAATGACTATCAGGATGATTTAAAAAAATCTGTAAAGACTTATATGAGCTAATGCAAAGAAAAGTGAACAAATCCAAAACATTGTACACAGTAACAGTAATATTGTGAAGATCTTCATCTCCAGAGAAAGAACTGGTGGAGTCTGAATGCAGATAGAAACATATTATTTCGCACTTTTTTGTTATTGTTGTTCTGTCCAAAATATGGAAATAAGTTTCATGTAATTGCACATGTGTATATATCAGATTATTTATCATCTCAGTAAGAATGGGAGAGAGAGAATTTGGAACTGAAAATTAAAAAAAAAAACTACATGTAAAAAATTGCTTTACATGTAATTGTAAGAAATGATAAAAAAGATGATTTACAATTCAGTTTTTTTGTTTAGTTATTTTTCAAACATACTTTCTTCTTTGTAGTCTCTTTTAAGTTTTTTTTTGGCAAAGATATCAGAATTGTTTGTCATTTCCTTCTCTAGCTAATTTCACATACTAGGAAACTAAGATTAATTGTGTTAAGAGCCTTGCCCAGGGTCGAAGGCCTAATTTGAATTTAGATCATCCTGACTACAGAATTGGTGTTCTTTTCACTATGCCACCTAGTTACTTATTTGGTAGCACCTATGATTTAACTATTCTGTCAGATGTACACTTTTATATAACAGACAAATTGGATTACTCACTCACATCCTTCATATACATCTCGTGCTTTTCCACCTACTTTTTTTTTTCTTTGTGGTGTTTCCTATTCTTGGAAAAATAAGAAAGGAAGCAAACAAGGAAGGAATGATGGAAGGAATGAAGGAAGGAAGGAAGGAAGGAAGAAGAAAAGGAGGGAGAAGAGAGAAAGTAAAGGACGGAGAGAGCAAGGAAGGGAGCAAGGAAAAGAGGGAGGGAGGAAGGAAAAGAAGGAGGGAAACTTTAATGTCATGGCCTTCACACATACACACACACACACACACACACACACACACACACCCATACACACACATACATACTTAAATATATATTACCATTGTTTTTATTTGCTGTCAGTACAGATTATAATTGAATAACGTAATTACAAATATAGAAATATATGAGAGATTTGTAAAAAGCTAATGATGAAATGAAAAATCTTGTGTTTTCTTAATAATACAGAAATAAGTCTCATATAATTTAAAATAATGTGAGAGAGAAATAAAAAAGGAAAAATAGTATTAAAAAAGTATATAAAATAAACTTAACAGACAATATATCACAACATTTCAATGGATCTTTTATCTAGATGACAACTTTAACTTTTCCTTGCCATTTAATTTTTTGAAACTCATTCCTGTAATCCTCCATAAATCTTCCAGAAGGAGTTCACTCAATGTGTTATAGCCTTCCTCTTAATCTTCTGACATAGTATGGGTATGATGGAAGTACTCTGTTTCTATATTTTTTATCACTCTCTTTTGCTATATGAGAACCCATCATATTTTCTCTAAACATTTTTTTTTGTTGAACATTTTATGCCATTTCTATGAATTTCCTTGTTTATAATGTGCTTAGAATATTTTTGGGCCTACTCATACTGACTTTGCACAATTAAACAATCCTTAACTTCACCATTCTACTGTACTTTCCTATTTCTGATCAGTTCTAGATCCAGTTTATAACCCTTTGCAGTGGCAGTCCAAAGCACATGCAAGTTTCATTGTTGTCCATATAACTATCTGCCATATACTATACAAGAAGCCATCTTTGTCTCCTTGACTTTTTCTCTCTTGAAAATATGCTCCCCACTTTGCTGACTGAAATTCTACAAATCTTTTAAGTCCTATTTGAGATTCTGTCTCCATGAGGAAGGTTTCCTTCATCTTGGAAGTGAGGTCTACAGACTGTAGGTGGTCTTTCTCACCTATGGCTTCATCAGTATCACTGATAATTACACCAAGGACTTCTTTGATGAAAATCCTCCAAAAGAGTTAAAATGATTTCTTGAAAATTCTAAACACACACATACATCTAATTTCAAAAATACTCTATCCCCATTGACCTTGTTATAATTCTTGCCTTGTACCTCTTATAATCTTAGTTTGTTGTTGGGTTATTTGTGTATGTATGTTATCCTTGTATTAAACTGTGAACTCTAGGAGGGCAAGGATCTGTATTTTATCCTCACTACTGAACCAATGTTCTACATAATAGACGTTTAGTAAATGCTGATTGAAATTGAAGATTAGCAAAATTTGATTATGAAGGAAAAGATTTTGAAAACTTTTGATTTTGGAAATCATAACTTAATTCCAGCTAGTGCAGCTGGAAATTAAAAAAAAAATCATTTTTGAAGACATGATTTAAAATAAGAATTCATCAAAATATTAAGTGAAACTTTTAATTAATTTCAGTTCCAATGATTTGTATGTGCAGTCACTGTCTGAGGAGAAGGCATTAAGTTCTAACAACAGTGTGACAAGAACACAAAGAGTGTCTTAAGGCAGAATAACTATTGTCAGAGTTAAGGAGAGTGCTTCATAAATACTGAATGGTAGTGAGATGTCTCATCTGGAGTGTGACAGGTTAATGATTAAAGAATTCAGTTCAGAATGATATAGTTTATGATACCTGTTTGTCCATGATTGGTGATGGAAAATTTGCTTTTAAAAATATTTCATATAATAAAAATATGTTATTTTGGAGGACTTAAGCATAACTAAGACTTTTACACCAATTTACCTATAAGTTGCTAAATGAGCAAAGAAATAAATGGTTTAACCATTCATAATATTTAAAAATTTTGCAAAACTATAGTATACATACTGCATGAAAAGACCTTGTTTCTAATATGCATGAATGTACAATTGCTTACATGTTTCCTATTTATTTTGGCTAACTCCTATTATGACTTTTCAATAACAAAAAGTTAAGATTTGATTAGGACTATTAAATTTAGGTAGCTTATGGAAACATCAAGGGATAATATGACCCATATTCTTTTTTCTCCAAATTGAAAAAAAAAAGCATTATCTTAATTTTATGTTATCCATCTACCTCACTTATCTATTTCTTTTTATTATTAAGTCAAATATCAATTTGTACAGTTTCTTATCCTAAATTTTCACATTATTTAATTGTTTATTCCAGCATTTCTCAGCTGTTGACTCAAGTTTAAGCTGATAGAGGAAAGGGGAAGAAGAATATATTTATTTAGTGGTTCCAGGAAAAATCTATTACTTTCAGAATAACTGCAAATTTAAAAAAAATGGAAGGAAACTGCTATTTTCTGTCCAAAAAGCCCTTGGTTTTTTAAAAGGAAGGACTTTTACATTGGACAAACAGGAGATCTCTGTGTTGTGGAGCTAAGATCATCAATCTAGGACCATGATGACCACAATTAAGCCCTGCTTAGTCTAACCAATGAAGCAGTTTGGTTTTGATTTAGTGAACTACTTACATCTCAAAAGTACACCACATCATCCTCTTTCCCATTCTATAAGGGACAAGGACTGAAGAGAATTAATAACTCTAATGCTGGCCTTCAGGCATTGCTGTGCTTGCAGAAATTTTCATACTTAGTTAGAAGCAGAAGGCCTTAGGTCCTGAGCTTCATAACTATTCAACCAGCAGACTACAAAACATAAACCTGAGTGCCCACTGGAATTGCCCTGAGGCTGTTCAGTTCCAGTCCCCTCCCTTTCAAAATGAAGATGATTTTTACAACTTTTGGTATTGCACATTAGTCTACTTTCTCTTTCTTTTTCTTAGTTTTTCCTTCCTTCCTCCCTCCTTTCCCCCTCTCTTTCTCTCTCTCTTTCATTCTCTCATTTTTTCTCTCTCTCTTTTTCTTTCTTTCTTTTTCTTTTTTTCTTCCTTCCTTCCTTCCTTCCTTCCTTCCTTCCTTCCTTCCTTCCTTCCTTCCTTCCTTCCTTTCTTTCTTTCTTTCTTTCTTTCTTTCTTTCTTTCTTTCTTTCTTTCTTTCTTCCTTCCTTCCTTCCTTCCTTCCTTCCTTCCTTCCTTCCTTCCTACCTCTCTTTCTCCCTCACCACATTCTTTTTTCCTCTTCCTCTTCTCTCTCATAGATTTTTGGTCCTTCTTTGGAATGCATTGCTAGTTCAATTGAAAATCTTTAAGAAGGGATAGACTGCAATTAATTTTCCGAAAAGTGAGTCATCATTAAAAGATGTTGGAAAACCAGCCAGGAAGTAATATAACTGTATTTATTTTACTGTTTTTCTCTCTGGATTTTTAAACCACTACAAAGATCCCTTTGACTAGAATTCTTACTCATGCCATCTAGAGAGGAGATGAACTATTTTACAGATTTTCTTTTGGATAGAAAACTAATATCAGTGATCATCAAGGGTAGATTGGACAAACAATAACAGTAAATAACATATACCAATCCAATCAACAATCATTAGTAATTATTAATGGGGCCCTCTTCAAATTGAAGTGGTGTTTGTGTGTGGGTAGTGATGGTGATAGTGGTAGATGTATTAGGGTGGTTGTAGAAATGCATTCTGTCAACAAAACAAAATTTATGTCTAGCTTTTCCCCCCAAATACCATCTTGAATACAATACTCATAGTACTGTTTGATTGCTCCCTTTCTTCCTATAATACAGATTCCCATCCTCACCTTCTCTCTACCTCAATTAGATTGATCAAAATATCACTGAAAGGCATTTTAGATTGAATTTCAGATTCAAGAGGGATAGCAAATAAACAAAATGAATAAATGATGTGTGGATTTCTTTTCCTGACATGTATTAACAACTTTGTTTCAAAGTAATACATCAGTTTCTCACCTTTGAATACACTCTGTTATACAACTGATGGTTGTACTCCATCATACTGTTCTATTATCAAGCACTCCACTCCCCATAGTCCTGCATTTAAATAGAGCAAAGACCTGTCTCCAAAAGTGTAACCAAGGTAAATTACAACTAATCACAACAACCCTCTTTTAGCCACACAATATAGTGGATCAAACAGCAATATCTTGCCAAACAGGAGCACTGTTTGAACTTTCTATTACTTGTTATAGGTGCAATATCATTTGAAATAAATTGTTAAATTACTATATTTTGTCATTCATGAAATTATACAATGTACAGTATCCCCCAATGCATAACAAAATGTAAAAGATAAATATATCCTCCAATTGCATCATATTTCCTCTCTCCTCCCAAAAATTAAAGTTAAGATATTTAAAACTCCTTTTTGTAATATGTTTTCCTATGATGATTTAAAACAACTGATGCCTACAAAAAGAAGGAATCACATGCAGTAAGAGCTTTGCTTTTGTGGGGAGGAGATGTAGAAGTAGAAAGTTGCTTTCTAACCCAAAATATCTTTTCTTAGAGGTTGCATATTTTTAAAAAAAAATTCCTCAATATTTCTCCAATTCATACACATATAATTAATCCATTGAAACAGTAAAACATAATAGTATTTAAGGAAATGAGAAATTACCAAATTACATCCTCGATCAGATACTAGAAGGATTTCTACCAAAAATGTCACAATTTATAACGAGATGTGCCTCAGAGCACATTTTCCTTCATTCTCAAGTGCTATTCAATTATCTTAAGGTTATAAATAAAAATCCAATTTCAAAAATGAGCATCTTTTAAAAATATTTTCTGTAGAAATAGTTATACATGAATCGTCTTATATTCATGTTATAATGTATTGATTTAAATGAATAGAAATGAGAAAGGAATCAAGAAATCACAAAGACTTGAAAATTGATACTGTTTTAGACTTAGGATCTACCCAAACAATTCTAAAGTATTTAGATGAAATGTAAAAAAAAAAAAAAAAAGTTATATGTGGATTTTCTCCCAGGAATCTGCTATTTAGAAGTGTGCAGACTACAATTTCTATGACTCAGCATACTTTTCATCTAGATATTTTCTGCTTTATCTTACACAACCTTTGAATGAGAAAATCTTTTACACCTTTTCTTATAAATTTTAAGGAAAAACCTTTTGGAAGAATAAGAAATACCTAAAAGATTAAGCTTTGTCATTTCATGGTATTTCATTAACAGAGATGGAACTGCTTCTAATTAACCAGTGTTTGAGGATGTTACTGGCTTGCCAGGCCACAATAAGCCAGAATTATGAAATTAATTTTGCCTTGGTCCATAGCTATAGTCTTATACACATTCCACAAATATTTAATAAAGTTATCCTCATTAAGCCAGCACCTTTGTGATATTGAATCTGAATATTTCTTGAATAATACTGAAAATTTAACTTCCTCAGCCCATTCTGGGTTTCTTTTGCATTTATAACAGTGTTTATTTGCTTTAAGGGTTCTTCCATATGGTCTCTAGGCACAAGTGATGCTCTAGTCACATGTCATACTGTAATTTCAGTTAAAATGTTTACTACTGGTATAGTCACATTACCCTTAACTGGAAACTGACATCACATACTTAAAGAGGAAGGAGACCAATGTGCTTCTCCACTAGTCATGAGACTTTACCTGCCACCACAGATAGAGGAGAAAAAGGAGGGAGGGAGAAAGCTTAGCAATTTCAAGAGTCACAATTTACCATGGAAGCCTCTACTTAATATTCCGCTTGATCTGCCAAGTTTATAGCCTGGCAAATCTGAATACAAATGTCGATGCAAATGAGGATTCATTATTCTTACAAGGTCTTTGTATTGAAGCTTAATGTAACTTGGTTCCTGTGGTTGCTCAGGGAATGTAGATTGCAAGACAGCAAAAAATATGATGAAAAGAAAAGGAGAATGATAGAGGAAAAATAATAGAAATAGAAGGATGTAGCTAGAATCTACTAAAGGTTTATGGGAGAGAATGCAAAGAAGGAAAACATAATTTTCATACAATCTTTCCTTCACCCCCCCCCCAGTTATTAGATACATTTGTTTCTCATAGTGAGTAGAGAAGGAGTTAACTACTCAAGAACAATCACCACAGTTAAAACACAATAAACCTATTACTGATTATACCACATCGTGCCCATTGTAAAACCAATCCCCCATTTGTCAGAAAATTTGAACATTCTTTCATAATTACAGAGCTCATCCGTGCAGTAGAACCTAAGCATTCCGATCTGGGAGAAGACAGCAAATGCAATAGGGGAGGCACTTCACCAATTTCCTTCCTTTTCTTAAGAATTTACTCTTACAATAATTCAGAAATAGCAAGCTAT